>NW_015161990.1:391951-417918 GCF_001447785.1 Gekko japonicus | reverse complement strand
GGGGGGGGGGACGGACAGCAACAAGAGGCCAGACGGCCGCGTCCTCATCAGGCGTTCCGGCCACCTCCCCAGGAGCTCCCTGGGGGACTGGGAACCACCCACTCGGGGAGCGGCCAGGAGGGGTCCAGGAGGAGAGCTGGCCACAGAAGTCAGCCGGGGGGGGGGAAGAGGCAGGGGGCTCAAGCCGACACACTGCAGAGGCTGCACAGTCTCTGCCGAGGGGCAGATCCAGTGGGGTACGGAACACCTGAGCCAGCCCCACGCATGCCTTGGGTCCCTCCCGGTCTGGTTTTCGGCCTCTTTGTGGGACCGGAATGGCGGATGACCTGTGCCGGGAGATGGATCCGGGGGAGGGGGTGGGGGACAAGCGACAATACTGTTGAGCCCGTCAGCCCTTTTGCCAACAGTGGCCACGGTAGCCACTTCTAGATTGCCTTTTGGGGTTGGGAGGTCCCGTCTTGCTGTGGATTCGGTCCTACCTCGAAGGTAGGTTTGAGGGGCTGGTGCTGGGGGACTTGCTGCTCAGCCCCTTGGCCTCTGACCTACAGGAGTCTGCAAGGTTCTACCTTGTTCCCTGTGTTTTTCAACATCTACATAAATCTTCCGGGGGGGGGGGTCATCTGGAGATTTAGGCTGAGTTGCCAGAAATATGTGTATGGCATTGAGCTCTATGGGGGCTGAGAGCGGCAGACTCTAATTCCCCCCTCCTCCTCCACATGCAGCCTGCTGGGTGACCTTGGGTCAATCACAAGTTCCCTTAGAACTCTCTCAGCCCCACCTACCTCCCAGGGTGTCTCTTGTGGGGAGAGGAAGGGAAGGAGATTGTAAACTGCTCTGAGACTCCGAGGGAAGGGTGGGGTATAAATCCAATCTCTTCTTCTTCTTCTTTTTCTCTGCCACTGAGCAATAATCTGGGAGAACCGGGTCTGATTCCCCACTTCTCCTCCACATGAAGCCAGCTGGGTGACCTTGGGTCAGTCACCGTTCTCTCACTCAGCCTCACCTGCCTCACGGGGGGTGTCTGTTGTGGGGAGAGGAAGGGGAGGAGATTGTCAGCCGCTCTGAGACTCCTTCGGGGAGTGAAGGGCCATGGGGGGTATAAGAACCAGCTCTTCTTCTTCTTCTTCTATCCCAGGGAGGCTGTGGAGACCCTGAGCAGGAAGTCCCTGGAGGCAGGTTGAGGGTGGGGGGGAGCGCTAAGAAGCTGAAACATCATCGTGACCACATGGAGATGCTGCTGGTGGGAAACGGGATCTCGCCTGTTCTGGGAGGGTTGCAGCAGGGAACGTGATTTTGCTGATTCACACAATACAGAATTCACGTGGCAGTTGTGTGACCACCACAGAGACTTCCCCTGGAGTGGCCCTGGAGGGACACTGTTTGCCCTGCTGTGGACACCGGGGTCTATCCGTCAGTACGTCCCCCTCCCCTCCCCAGTGGACAACCCCCAGGGGCTCCTCAGGGCTGCTTCAAGTGAGGGAAATGGCTGGGGGCCCCCGGGGGGAACGGCTTGGGGCTTGGGGCCTCCTGGTGTTGGTCTGAGCCCCTTTCATGGGTGTCTGGGAACTTTCCAAGCAGGGAACTCCCAGGACATAACTGTTGGAATTCCACATGGAAGACGCACGGATCTTGTAATGTGCGGATCCTCCTTCCTGGCCAAACCACACAGGGCACGGGGTGGAGGATTTAATTGCAAAAGGCAGGCCTGGCACTCAGGTCTTTATTAAGAGCTGTCCTGTCCCTCTGCGTGCATTTCCCTGATGGAAAGTGCCCGCCGCCCCTTCAGGGCTGACCCTCCGTCCCCCTCCCCCAGGGAGGCCCTGCCCGGCCCGGAGCTCCTCGTGGACCTGAGCAACGAGAAGGACGTCTTGATCCGCCCGCTTCACAGCAGCCTCCTCCTGGGGAAGAAGCACTGCTTTGAGGTACGGACTTACGGCAGCTCCTCAGGTGTCCCTGTCTACGGGGCGGGGCAGTGGTGGTGGTACCCAAGGCCTAGCCTGGGAGCCGTCCCCTCGGCCCTCGGGGGGTGGGGGGTGGGACCCGCGTCACATGCGCCCCTCTGCACCTGTGCACACGCAACCCCGGGCTCTTCCTTCCTCGCCTCACACGGCTTCCACGCCGGGGAGAGCCGCCGCCGCCGCTGCTGTGCTCTCCTTAGAGCTAACTTGGCCAGGCCAGAAGCCGTGAGGAACTCCTCCGGTAGTCTTGGGCCTGGTGCAGACCAGGGTAGGGCAAGGGCCCTTCTCAACGGGAGGCAGCCGTGGAAACACGCATGGTCCGGGGTGGGAGTCCCGGCTCAGGTGACACCACCAGGGCCTGCCCCCCCGCCCCACGCCCATCAACGGGTACAGCTGCAGGACGGACCCCTCTGCCTTGTCAGGAGGGAGGGCAGAGGAGAGGCTGGCTGAGGGCCGGCTGCCCCACGAACACGGCCCTTCCCCTTCCCAGGTGCTGAGTGCGGGAGGACGCCGCTGCTTCACTTGTGCATCGGCCACGGAGAGGACCCGCTGGATGGAGGACCTGCGCAGAGCTGTCCAGCCCAGTAAGGTAACAAAGGCCTCCCTCCCTCCCTCCCTCCCTCCCTCCCCTCCGTCCATCTCTTGTGGCTCTTGTGGTGAGTCAGGGCTCCCACCGTAACCAAGTTACTCACGTCTGTCCATTCTTTATCCCTGGTCCGAGTCTTGCCTCCCCTTCCCTGACCCCTTCAATGTGTAACGTGCCTCAAGTCAGACTCCTTAAGCTAGGCTGCCTGCTCCTCCAGATTTCCCTCTTCCTTCCTGTCCTTGGCCTTTCTTAGGTGCCCTGTTCTCCAAATAAAGCTAAAACGTCTCTCCTTCGTCCCATGCGCTGTGCTTGCTTGGACCAGCAGGTGTCGTGGACCATGACGCCCCTCCACAGGAACGGCTACATTTGTCTACCCGAAACACCCTGTGACTGACTTAGCTCCCCAAGGCCTGGATGCAGTAATCCCATTTAATGTCCACGTGGGAGACCCTGGTCCCCAAACCGGCGGGAATTCCCTCTGGACCCTCTCGCTCAAGAAGCCCCCACCTGCTGGGGTGCTCCAAAGGGCACGTGTCCTCGATGGCCTTTTGTCTAAATCCTCCAGGAGCTCCCTCACACCCAAGGTGGACTCTGGCCCAAGTCTGCGGATTAGAAGCCAAAGCCGCGCATCGAACTCCTCCTCCTCCTCCTCCTCCTCCTCCTTTAGCCTACCCCAGTCAGTATCAGCAAGGAAATACACAGCCCTTGTTGGAACATCGCAAGCACAACATACGCGGACCAGTTTGGGTGACAGACCCTTCTGGAGCAGCAGCTCTTACAGAGTTCTGGCCGAGGGCTCATGAAGTCTGAACACCACTGAAAAGCAAGAATACAGTAAGATTTTTAAAAATGCAGGATAAAACGATTGCACCCCCAGCTGGGAGGGGAAATACCTTGGAGAGCTCCGGAACGGGGGTGGGTGGGGGTGGGGGGGAGGTTCCTTTAAAAACTCCTTCCCTGCCCACACCTGTGCAATACAAATCTGGACAATATTTTAGAGGGGGTTACGCATCCGTGACGGTGACGTCAGGGACACCAGAGGTGGCTGTGTAGGGGTCCCGGGTCCAGGCTGCCAAGAAAGAAGCATTTGGCCGGGATCTGGCCTGTGGCAAACGCACTGGCAGCACATGGGAATCACGACGAGGCGCCCCAGGTGATGTGAGCCTGAAGGCCGTGCTCCGTTGAAGGAAGGGAGGCAAATCTCCCCCTGTGGCAGGGATGGTGGGTCAGGGAAAACCCCGGGAATTCACCACCTTCCTGTGGGAATGCTCTGGGTTTGCTGGCTGCCTGGCCCTTAAGGTGACGACCACTGCTGCTGTCCATTCCTTAACTGTCGTTTGCACAGAGGCAGACGGATCCCAAGGAAAGGAGGGCAGCTCCCCAGCCCACCCTGTCTGTGGCACCCAGAGTCAGGGACAACTGGGGGGGGGATTAAGCAAGGGGTGTCAAACATGCGGCCCGGGGGCCGGATCAGGCCCCCCCCCCGGAGGGCTTCTATTACGCCCGCAGTGGAAGCGGCTGTCTTCTGCTTCTTCTGCTGCTGCTGCTGCATCATCGTAGGTTTGCCGCTTACAGGTGCACACCTGAACAGCATACTCAAGATTGCAATAGCACAGACATTTTGATGCAATAATCCAGAGCAAGAGGTGTCAGTTATCCAACACTGTTAAATAAACAAAATATCACAAGAGTGCTCATGTTTTAAGCATGTTTTTATTTTAAGTTAAAAAAATCCCCTTTGTGTTTGTGTCCTTTATGAAGTTTATATCTCCGCTACCTGGCACCAATGTTCTCTCTAAGCTGTGGAGTCCCATGAGCCAAAATTCTACTTTGTGAGCAACTGGCATTAAATTTGTGAGCAGGCGACTTGGCTACTGCCTAAATTAGTTTGCTCTGGAGCCATCCTTCCTGAGCTAAGACAAAAATGCATGAGCCGGAGGCTAAAAAACTGTGAGCTAGCTCACACTAACTCAGCTTAGAGGGAACACTGCCTGGCACTACATTTTATGACACACGTGGCCCAGGGGCCCGACGAGGTCTCATTTATGTCAGATCCGGCCCTCATAACACATGAGTTCGACACACCTGGATTAAGACGTGCCTTAGAATGAATCCATACACGGCTTCTGAAAGTATTTTGCACCACCCCCCACTCTTTTAGTGCTCATGCGTGAAAGACATGACTGCAGCTTGGATCACGCTTGTGTCCAGGCTTGATGGGCAGCCCTCGCCTCCTCTTCCCTTCAGGTCTCGCAGCCGGACTCCCGTGGGCTTCGGAGCATCCCCAGCCCTTTCCCCAGCCCACCTGGTGGCGGGGAAGGAACCATAGAATGTTCATAGAATGTTAAGAGTCGGAACTGGGACCTTGCAGGTCATCTAGTCCAGCCCCCTGCTGCACTCTGCAGGAGCACAGCCGAAAGAGAGCCCTACAACATACCCAAAAGATGGTCATCCAGCCTCCGCTTGGAAACGTCCAGCAAAGGAGCCTCTGCCACCTCCCGAGGCAGACTGTTCCACTCTGACAGTTAGGACATTTCTCCGGATATTTAGCTGGTAACGACTCCCTTGTAATTTCCACCCGTTAGATCTAGTCTTGCAATCCAGAGCAAGAGAGAATAGATCTGCTCCATCTACTACATGGCAGCCCTTCAAATACTTGAAGACTGCAATCATGTCCCCTCTAAGACTTCTCCTTCCCAGGCTAAACAGACCCAACTCTTTCAGCCTTTCCTCATAAGATTTAGATTCCAACCCTCTCACCCTCTTGGATGCCCTCTTCTGGACACGCTCGAGCTTGTCAACATCCTTCCTAAAATGTGGTGCCCAAAACTGGACACAGGGCTCCAGGCAAGGGAAGGGAGGGCCACTGTGAAGGCCGGTAGCGGGCAGGTGGCTGTGGATCCCGACCACGGCGTGCTTTGGATGAGGGAATTGTTGGCCAGAGTCAGACCTTTCCCTTCTGGAGGTGGGGAATTGCAGGGACAAAAGATCCCTTAAAGAACAAGGAACAAACGCTGGTCCTGCAAAGCAGCAATTGTTGCTGTATTTACAGATGACCTGCGGAACTGGTTAGGCTCGCTATGACAGGGAGAAAGAGGCAAGCAAGAGATTGGCAGTCCCCCCTGCCCCCCCCCAGTGGATTACCCTTGAGAAACACTCCAGCCTCTCCTACCCGCAGGGCCTTATATTGGTCCGTATCAGGGTAAGCAACTGGGAGAGGTGACATTTCAGACAGGGAATGCCTCTTGTGGATTAGTGGGAGTGGAGGAGGATGTCCTGAGTGATGCTTCGGCCACTTTCTTCGGCACGTGTGGCTGATGCCTTCGTGTCCTTGGGGTCAGCAATGCCTGCAGGAAGAAGCTGACCGGCTATGAGTCCTCCTGTCTCAAGGCCAAGCTGTATGTGACCTTGCCCCTATGGCGGAGCACAGGGCAGACCTAACCGTGTAGTCTGGCCCATGGAGCAACGGGATGGCTTCACAGACATCTGAGAGGCCTGTCCTCCTGCAGTGGCCAACCTGTGCTGAGGCCTCCTTGGCTTTTCCTTCTCTTGGACTCGCCTCCTCTGTGGATCCTTGCCTTCAGTGCGGTTTGCTTGCCCTAAATTGCCTCTTTGTTCTTCTCACATCTGTCCCCACTGACTTCTCTGGACTTCTTCCTCCTTGTCCCTTGTCCCTGTGCTCACATGGCCTTAATCCTGTGGAACCTGCTTCCTGCCTCTCTGGGTTGAGAGAGATCCCGCGTTTCCCCTTCTCCTTGACTGGCTCCCTGTCCTACGTCATTCCTTGCAGCAGCTTGTCCTTAGCCCTTAGCCCTCTCCTTGCGCTGCTTCCCCAGGACAACTGTGAGCGGACGGAGCACATGCTGAGCCTTTGGGTGTACGAAGCACGGGACCTGGCTCCCAGGAGGCACTGCTTCTGTGAGCTGCGCCTGGATGGGGCCCTGTACGCCCGCACCACCACCAAGCCAACCAGCCCCGCCGGAGCTGTCTTCTGGGGCGAGCACTTTGACCTGAGGTCTCTGCCCCCAGCCGTGCAGCTGCAGGTCTGCCTGGTGCAGGAGGAAGAAGGGCAGAGACACAAGGGCGGCAGTGCCCTCGCCAGCGTGGCCCTCCCCCTCAGCGACCTCACTGCCGCACGCCAGCCCCTGGAGAAATGGTACCCTGTGGGCAGGGGCAAGCCCAGCGTGCCCGCGCTCCGTCTCCGGGGGCACCACTGCAGCATCCGCGTCCCGCCCATCGTGCAATACAAAGAGTTTGCCGAGTACCTCACCTTCCACTACCAGGAGCTGTGTGCCGCCTTGGAGCCCTCCCTCAGTGCCAGGGACAAGGAGGAGCTGGCAGGTGCCCTGGTGCGCATATTGCAGAGCACGGGCAAAGCCAAGGTACGTCTTTCTTTGCACAGGCCGAGGCTGCGTGGGCCACTGGGGTGCAACTGGGGACAGACTTTTGGCAGGTGCAGAGTCTAAACGTAGGACGAGAGGGGTTTAGCGGCTGAGACTGCCGCCTCTAACAAGACCCTGTGAAACTGGATGGGGGGGGGAGGCAGCAGGGAGGCCAGTGGCTGGCCCACTCATCGTCTCCTCTCTGACCCCGTAGGCCTTTCTCATCGACCTGGGCATTGCGGAACTCGATCGTTTCGATGAACGGGAAGCACTGATTTTCCGCGAGAACACCCTTGCCACCAAGGCGATCGATGAATACATGAAGCTGGTGGGGGGGCCCTACCTGCTGGACACGCTGAGTAAGCGAGGGGGGGCACCTGGCTGGTGCGGGGGGCGGCCAGGGAGGTGCTGCCAGGATAAATTAGTTGAATTGTTCTATGGCTGTGGGGGAAACTACTCCTCCCTCCCCAAGCCCTTTCAGCCTGGGTGCCACTTGGGCACTTTGTCAAACAATACAAACATACTCGGATCTGGGGGACTTCCTGCCACTGAAACGAGGGAGGGCTAAAGAAAGGGTCCTTAAGAGGAGTTTTATGTCTGTGGCGGTCGGAGCTCCTGAGCACCTTCCCCGTTTGGTCCTCGCTGAGACCTCTGCCAGCTGCCAAAGCTCCGGCTGGGCTATGGAGACACAGCTCGGTTGACCAGGTAAAAAGACTATACCGTGACCTCTTTCCACTGTTTAAAAAAGGACAGAACCCTGCCGCCTTTCGCCCATCACCACTCTCCCCAAGGAAACACTGATGCTTTCCTTGAAGAAGCCATTTAGTTTTCCATGGGCACGCTTCCTGTGGTTGTCCTATCTCTTGTTTCTGAGTGAGTGTGTCTTCATAAGAAACAAGCAGAAGTCCATCAGGGGCTATAAGCCACAAGGTATAGATAGGAGCTCTCGGTCTGGGGCAAGGGATGCTCTGTCTTCTTGGTGCTTGGGGGGGGGAGCAACAGTGGGGGGGGGGCTTCTAGTGTCCCGGCCCCACTGCTGGACCTCCTGAGGGCCCCTGGTATTTTTGGCCACTGTGTGACCCAGAGTGTTGGACTGGATGGGCCACTGGTCTGATCCAACATTGGCTTCTCTTATGTTCTTATGAGAGGGAATCGGATAAGCATATGGAACAGAGGTCCATCAGTGGCTCTTAGCCACAAGGTATAGACAGGAACTCTCAGTCTGGGGCAAGTGATGCTCTGTATTCTTGGTGCTTGGGGGGGGCAACAGTGGGAGGGCTTCTGGTGTCCTGGCCCCACTGCTGGACCTCCTGATGGCACCTGGTATTTTTGGCCACCGTGTGACACAGAGTGTTTGACTGGATGGGCCATTGGCTTGATCCAGCATTGGCTTCTTCTCTTATGTTCTTATTTTGAGATCCAGCATTGGCTTCTTCTCTTATGTTCTTATATGGAGCAGAGGTCCATCAGTGGCTATGAGCCACAAGGCGTAGGTAGGAACTCTCAGTCTGTGGGACAAGGGATGTTCTGTATTCTTGGTGCTTGAGGGGGTGGGAGCAACAGTGGGAGGGCTTCTAGTGTCCTGGCCGCACTGCTGGACCTCCTGATGGCACCTGGTGTTTTTGGCTACCGTGTGACAGAGTGTTGGACTGGAGGGGCCATTGGCCTGATCCAACATTGGCTTCACTTGTGTTCTTATGTTCTTAAGCGGCCACAGTCTGAATACAGGTGACCTTGTCGACACTCACCAGCTAAGAAAGTGAGTTCTGTAGCTGACGGCCTCATTTGAATGTATAGAAGTGTCATCAGGTGCTGTTAAAATGTCTGAAATACCAATAAGACGAGCGGCTGTTGGAACTGGAGGGGGGAGAAGGAGGAGGGCCCCCAAATGGAAGCGAAGCACCTGTCTTGTGCAGGAAACATCCCGTGTCCATTCCTTCCTCAGTATCTCCCATTTAAAAAGAGGAATGGGCTGCATAAGCCATTGATCTGCCTCAGAGATCCTTCCATTACTAAACACCGATGGACTCCCAGAAAAATCAGGGGGCAGCCCATACTGGTAGGCAGGGGACATTTTGTAGAAAAAGAGATGCAGGAGCTCATTAGCATACCTATTAGCATATAACTCATTAGCATATGCCACGCCCCCTGACATCACCGGAAGTGGTGTCAGGAGGGGGAGCAAAAGGGGTGGGTGGGAGGGAGGCCTCTTCAAAAGCCTCCCCTTCCCTTCCCCAGCAGATCTGCCAAGGTGGGGGGGGGAGAAGAGAGAAGGGGTTTGTTTAAACCCCTTCTCTCTAGAGTTGCGCTACAGTGACGGCACGATCTGTCCATTGTATTCTATGGGGCCAGCCCACAGGATACAATAGGAGATTGTGCTGCTGCTGCTGCGGTGCGACTCTAGAGAGAAGGAGTTTAAACTTTAAACCCCTTCTCTCTTCGCTTCCTCCGCAAGCCCGCTGGGAGCTGGGGGCAGGGCTTGCTGTTACCGCCATCTGTGCCTGCTCCTGGGAAGCGCCGCTCCGGCTTGCTCCAGCCCCAAATGACCCCTGCTGGTAGATCCTCTGTCGAGTTGGGAATGTTGAGTTGGCCACATCCAGAAGGGCTGTTCTTTTCAGAAGCCAATGTTGTGGGCCCAGGTGAGCCTCAGACACCTCGACAGCCACCACCGTGGCCCAACTGTAAGGATGGGGGTTTATTGCAGGTGATGTTGTAGCCGACCTGTACTCTTTGAAGAGGAGCTGCGAAGTGGACCCTGGCAAGTGTGCCCTGAGTGAGCTGGCTGACAACCGCAGCAACTTGCAACGGCTCTGCGAAGCGGTCTTCCAGAGGATCGACGGGTCCACCCAGTGAGTGCGTGAGGGGGCACGGGGTCATCGTGGGGCGCAGAACCCGGGGCGGTCCTTTCTGGCTCCCTTTATTTGTCATTTGCAGGCACAAAGGTGCAGCCTAGGAACCAAGAGCCACTCTGGGGGCCCCGGGCAAAGATTCCCTCCGGCCCCCTCACTCCAGCAAGGCCCCACCCAAAGGCCAGGCGAAAACAAATCCCATAGCCTAACAATTGGCTCTTTTTTGTATGCACCATTCCTCTTTTACTCTGATCATCACATTTCTGCCTTACTCTTCCCCCCCTGTGTATTTGCCCCCTCGTTGTAACTTCACAACTACCTTCTAAAACTGAGAGAGTGGCTGTTTTGAGGTCACATTCCCCCCTTTCCTTCTCCTCTGTAACGGGGCCATTGTGTCATCTAGAGTGGCACACCAGCATCACACCACCTGACTCCTCAGGGCTCCCGCCGCCCGCCCGAGTGCTCTCCTCCTCCTCCTTGACAGCCCTTCCTGCCGCTCAGGCAAGGAGCCTGCAGGCCTCCCCCCCCACCCCCGCCCCGTAAACTGGCTGCAGCAGGGCTCCGTTTGACTGAGACAGACCAAGATAGGGATCTGCGTTGGGCTGGTTTTTTACGAAACCCACACGTGGGAACAGGAATCCCCCCTCTGCACCGCATGCCGGTTTCACTTCCTTTGATTATCGGGTTTTATGGTAACTTCCACACTCCGAGCCACTTTCGAGTCCTTTGATCATCGGATTTTATTGTACCTTCTGCATAGATTCATGGCCGTTTTATGGCCATTCAGGGGTGACTTTGTAGTCAGTACAGTACCCCGAGGTATTTGAATGTTGTTTTGAGCTGCACTTTTCCCTCCCAGTTGAGAAAATGTGGAGCGAATATTAGATGCAGAATCGCCCTTAGTCTGTCTGCAGCAGTAGAAAAGAGCAAGAGTCCAGGAGCGCCTTCTCTAGACTAACACCATTTGTGGCAGGGGAGGAGCTTTCGTGAGTCCCTTCCTCTGCTAACTTCCTCAGGTGCCCTTTGACTGAGGCACCCCAGAGACTTGGCAGAGTGCCATTCCTCCTGCTCCCCTTCATGTGATGTTAAGGGGGGGGCAGCAGGGTTGCCAGGGAGTCTGAGAAACCCGGAGACCCTTCCCTGTTCCCAGAACAGATGGCTCGTTGGCGCCAGAACCTGTCCCTACCTGGACGTGCTCATATCCTGCAGAGCCACTTACCCCTCTAACCCCCTCTCCTTTTCTGCAGCTCTTTTCCAGTGGAGCTTAATGAGGTGTTCACCGCCTGGCACGAGGAATGCCAGGTGCGGGGCAAGGCCGGCATTGGCTGGCGGCTCATCTCGGCATCCCTTTTTCTGCGCTTCCTGTGCCCGGCCATCATGTCGCCCAGCCTGTTTGGCCTCACTCAGGAATACCCGGATGACGCCACCTCTCGCACCCTCATCTTGGTGGCCAAGGTGATCCAGAACCTGGCAAATTTCACCACGTAAGTCACCATAAGGGCCTGGCTGTGTCCATGGAAAAGGCTCGGAAATGGCTGGGGGGCGCCAATCCAGTCTGGCCTCCGAGCCAGTGGTGTTTCCAAGAAATTAGTAAATGTGCAATCTGGGTGGGATTCTGTGTGCAGACATTCTTATATGGATTAAAATGCATTTTGGGCCAGAAAGTGTTTAAAATCTTTCAGGATGTGCCAAAAGCAATACATACACATGACTGTTTTAAATACTCTATGGAGCATTCCAGAAACGTCACATTCCGTTTATATGAGAATTGCAAAACTAAGACGCATGAGGGGAGGGTCTGGAATCTGCATTATTTCTGAGACAGAGAGATGGACAAGGGGGGGATTACCCCCCCACACACACACACACTTCTATCCCCTCCAGTTGTGCACCTTTTGCTTGCCCTGAGAACTGCAGGGTAGAAAGACTTTCTGATTTTTCTTCCTGAGGCCCACCACACATTAAGCATCATCATAGCAATCATGTACAGAGTGACTTTAACAGCTGCCAAGTGGAGCCTCTGCATGCGCCTAACCCTTCTGGAGACGGTGAAGGGGGCAGAGGGAGGTTCGGGACACAAGAGCTCTACAGTCGTCTCCCCCCCCCCCATATTCTCATTCTCAGAAGAGCCCTATAGAGGCGGGATACTCTAAGGGTGCAGAACGAAGCCTGAGAGACAGGGGGCCTCACAGTGCATCCCCAAGGCAGAGTGTTACACCCTCTTGGGTTTTAGTCTGAGCGCCAAGAGTGACTGAGAGTGAAACGTCACCGTTCTGTTCCCTCTTTCTTGTGACTCCCGTTTCAGACTGTGGCAAACTGAAATGTGGCAAACGCCCTCCAGGCTTGAGTCTCCACCAGGGATGTCCGGCTGTCCTCGACCAGGGCCCCGGGGCCTTCTCGGTCCTGGCCCCGGCCAGGTGGAACTCTCTGCCAAAGGACACATCAGGGCCCTGCTGTGGGATCTTACGCATTTCCGCAGAGTCTATAAGGTGGAGGTCTTCCGGCAGGCGTTCGGTGGAGGGCAGCAACAGTTTCTTCCCTGGCTGGCACCCTTCTCTCTCTCTCTCCCCCCCCGTCCTGAGTTCCCTTCCCCCCACCCAGAAAAAGGGGCTGGTACTCCGGAATTAAAAGGAGCTGCGGTGGCTCAAGTGGTTAAGACGCTGAACTGCAAGCTGTGGAAGGTCGGTCGTTCAGCAGTTCAAGACCCGAGTGTGCCGCATGACGGAGTGAGCTCCCGTCTCCGGCCCCAGCTCCTGCCAACCTAGCAGTTCAAAAGCAAGAAATTGCAAGATAAATAGGTACCACTTCAGTGGGAAGGTAACAGCGTTCCGTGCGCCTTGGTGTTTAGTCATGCCGGCCACATGACCACGGAAACGTCTTCGGACAGCGCTGGCTCTTCAGCTTTGAAACGGAGATGAGCACCACAACCCTAGAGTCAGATTTGACTGGCCTTCGAGCAAGGGAAACCTTTACCTTTAGTCCAGAATTGGGACAAATAATATTATTTTTTTATTTTTTATTTTGATTTATATCCCGCCTTGCCACAAAGCTGGCTCAAGGCAGCTAACAACATTATTTATTTATTTATTTTTATTTATTGCATTTTTACCCCACCCTCCCCACGAACCGGCTCAGGGTTAGGGTTAGGGTTAGGGTTAAAACAATAAATACATCAAAATACAGACTAAATGCAAACGACAGCCATTAACTGTGCCAATGATGATGTTGATAATAATAATGATGACGGCGGCGTACAATATACAGACAACAGCATTAACCAATCATACGGGCCGAGATGTGTTCCGGCAGCTCGTTCGTCCGTGTCGCATGCACCACTGGCCACTCATCAGCAGCGGCCCCTAGTTGACAGCTTGGTGGAAGAGTTCCGTTTTACAGGCCCTGTGAAACTGTAAAAGGTCCCACAGGGCCCTGATGTTATCCCGGAGCTCATTCCACCAGTGTGGAGCCACTGCTGAAAAGGCCCTGGCTCTAGTGGCAGCCAACTTTACATCTCTCGGGCCAGGAAGAGTCAGGTGGTTCTGTGTTCCTGACCTCAGTGCTCTTTGGGGAAATTAAAGGAAAACTGCCATCTTGGATCTATTATCTACATGGAAGTTTTTATTAAGTTATATACCTAATTTTAATGTTTCGTATTTTTAATAACATTACGTCTTGTACGTCACCCAGAGCCTGGCGTAAGCTAGGATACGGTGATGATATTGTTGTTGTTGTTGTTAATAATAATAATAATAATAATTATAATTGCAGAGGTAACATGATCAATTAGGCCCACTTTTGAGGGGGCATTTCCTTGACCAAACCACATGAAAACTATGTGTCTTTGGCTGAATTAAAGCAGTGCGCTAACCACTAGAAATCACAGCACTGTATGGTAAGTGAAAGTTCACGTAGACCTTCACTTCTCACAGGACAATGAAGGCAAACCAGTTTATTTATTGTTCCCCTGTCAGTGTGGAAACCTTGTATTTCCCAGACGATACTGTGACAGTGTTGCATTTAAAACCTTTATTTAACAATAATCCAATAATTCCAGATAGGCTTAACTAAAAAGTTATTAGATCCAGTTGGCCACTGGACTCTAAATTTGTTGTAAGGAGTTATTCGTGTGACACAGAAATTACCGACATAGATAAAGGCAATTGACATTACATGAGCATGTTTGGCATTCCTTCTCCACATAAATCAAATGGAATGCCCAAAAGGTGACTCACAAAGTAAAGAAAGGTAGCTCCTTGAAGCAAATCTTCTGAGAAGTTCCGGGAGGTGTTTGCCATCATGTGGTGGACAGAAAGGAACTGAGTGGGGGAGGCATGACCTCCCGCCCCGCCCCCATGCATGGTGCATCACTGGGGGGGGGGGAGTGGATTTTCGTGCCCTTTTTTTTTTTTTAGCTGTAGATAGAAGTTTCTGAACTCACGTTCTATGCAGGCACAAAACGCATCTGTGTGATACAGAGGGACTGTGAAGCCCTGCAAAAGCTTGCAGGGGTCATTTTCCCTTTGTTAACTTCCCCAGACTATTTCCCCTTTCTCTCCTCCTGGCAGCCCCCACATACCCTTCCTGCTCCCTGCTTCCTTCCTAGCCTTCCCACTCAGCAGCCGATCTTTCTCTTATCTCCCCCTCCCCGCCCCTGTCTTGTTGTTGTTGTTCAGTCGCACAGTCGAGTCCGACTCTTCACGACCCCATGGACGAGCTCTCTCCAGGCCTTCCGGTCTTCTGCCGTCCTCTGAAGTTGGCTCAACTTCATGTTCGTTGCATCGATGACACTGTCTAACCATCTCATCCTTTGCCGTCCCCGTCTTCTTTGGCCTTCAATCTTTCCCAGCATCAGGGTCTTCTCCAGTGAGTGCTCCCTTCTCATTTGGTGGCCAAAGTATTTGAGCTTCAGTTTCATTATCTGGCCTTCCAGGGAACAGTCAGGGTTGATTTCTTTGAGGATTGACTGATTTGTTCTTCTTGCAGTCCAAGGGACTCTCAAGAGTCTCCTCCAGCACCATAGTTCAAAAGAATCTATTCTTCGGCGCTCGGCCTTCCTTATAGTCCAGCTCTCGCAGCCAGCTCGGCCTTCCTTATAGTCCAACTCTCGCAGCCATACATGACTACTGGGAATACCATTGCTTTGACCATGCGGACTTTTGTTGGCAGGGTGATGTCTCTACTTTTTATCATGCTGTTTAGGTTCGCCATCGCTTTCCTCCCAAGGAGCAGGCGTCTTTTAATTTCATGGCTGCAGTCACAGTCTGCGGTGATCTGGGATCCCAGGAACGTGAAGTCTGTCACTACTTCCACAGCTTCCCCTTCTATTTGCCAAGGAGTGATGGGGCCGGATGCCATGATCTTAGTTTTTTTGATGTTGAGCTTCAAGCCCACTTTTGCGCTCTCCTCTTTTACTCTGAGCAAGAGGTTCTTTAGATCCTCTTCACTTTCAGCCATTAGAGTGGTATCATCTGCATATCTGAGGTTGTTGATCTTTTCCCCAGCAATCTTAATTCCCGCTTGTGATTCATCCAGGCCAGCATTTCGCATGATGTACTCTGCATATATATTAAATAAGCAAGGCGACAATATACATCCTTGTCGTACTCCTTTTCCTATGCTGAACCAATCAGTTGTTCCATATCCGGTTCTAACTGTCGCTTCTTGGCCCTTATACAGGTTTCTCAAGAGACATGTGAGGTGGTCTGGTACTCCCATCTCTTTAAGGACCTGCCATAGTTTGTTGTGATCCACACAGTCAAAGGCTTTAGCATAGTCAATGAAGCAGAAGTAGATATTTTTCTGGTACTCTCTTGCTTTCTCCATAATCCAGCGAATGTTGGCAATATGATCTCTCGTTCCTCTACCTCTTCGAAACCCAGCTTGTACTTCTGGTAGTTCTCTATCCACGTACTGTTGAAGCCTAGCTTGTAGGATCTTGAGCATGACCTTGCTAGCGTGTGATATGAGTGCAATTGTGCGATAGTTTGAACATTCCTTGGCATTGCCCTTCTTTGGGATTGGAATGTATACTGACCTTTTCCAATCCTGTGGCCACTGTTGCGTTTTCCAAATTTGCTGGCAAATGGAGTGCAGAACTTTAACAGCATCATCTTCTAAGACTTTGAATAGCTCAGCTGGAATACCATCACCTCCACTAGCTTTGTTGTTAGTAATGCTTTCTAAGGCCCATTTAACTTCACATTCCAGGATGTCTGGCTCAAGGTCAGTGATTATACCGTCGTGTTTGTCAAGGACATTGAGGTCTTTCTTGTATAGTTCTTCTGTGTATTCTTGCCATCTTTTCCTAATCTCTTCTGCTTCTGTTAGGTCCCTACCGTTTTTGTCCTTTATCATGGCCAGCTTTGCATGGAACGCTCCCTTGATTTCTCCAATTTTCTTGAAGAGATCTCTAGTCCTTCCCATTCTATTGTTTTCTTCTATTACTTTGCACTGTTCATTCAGGAAGGCCTCCTTATCTCTCCTTGCTGTTCTCTGGAAATCTGCGTTCAGTTGGGTAAATCTTTCCTTTTCGCCTTTGCCTTTCGCTTTCCTTCTTTCCTCTGCTATTTGTAAAGCCTCATCAGAAAGCCACTTTGCTTTCTTACATTTCTTTTTCTTTGGGATGGTGGTGATTGCTGCCTCCTGTACGATGTCACGAACCTCTGTCCATAGTTCTTCAGGCACTCTATCTATCAAATCCAGACCCTTGAATCTATTCTTCACCTCTACTGTATATTCATCAGGGATGCGATCTAGGTCAAACCTGAATGGCCTCGTGGTTTTCCCAATTTTCTTCAGTTTAAGTCTGAATTTTGCAATGAGTAGCTCATGATCTGAACCACAGTCAGCTCCAGGTCTTGTTTTTACTGACTGGATAGAGCTTCTCCATCTTTGACTGCAAATTATATAGTCAATCTGATTTCGGTGTTGCCCATCTGGTGATGTCCATGTGTAGAGTCGCCTCTTAGGTTGTTGGAAAAGGGTGTTCGCTATGACCAGTGTGTTCTCTTGACAAAACTCTGTTAACCTTTGCCCTGCTTCATTTTGCTTTCCAAGGCCAAACTTGTCTGTTATTCCAGTTACCTTTTGACTTCCTACTTTAGCATTCCAGTCCCCTATGATGATGAGGACATCATTTTTTGGTGTTAGTTCTAGGAGGTGTTGTAGGTCTTCATAGAACCGGTCCACTTCAGCCTCTTCTGCATCAGTGGTTGGGGCATAGACTTGGATTACTGTGATGTTGAATGGTTTGCCTTGGAATCGGACAGAAATCATTCTGTCATTTTTGAGATTGTATCCCAGTACTGCCTTTTGCACTCTCTTGTTGACTATAAAGGCCACACCATTTTTTCTACGAGATTCCTGGCCACAGTAGTAGATATAATGGTCTTCTGAGTTAAATTCGCCCATTCCTGTCCACTTTAGTTCACTGATTCCTAGGATATCGATGTTCAGTCTTGCCATCTCATTTTTGACCACGTCAAGCTTACCTTGATTCATAGATCTTACATTCCAGGTTCCTATGCAGTATTGTTCTTTGCAGCATCGGACTTTCCTTTCACCATCAGACACATCCACAACTGAGCGTCCTTTCGGCTTTGGCCCAGCCGCTTCACTCTTTCTGGGGTTACTTGTACTTGTCCTCTGCTCTTCCTCAGTAGCATATTGGACACCTTCCGACCTGAGGGGCTCATCTTCCGGCGTCATATCTTTTAGCCTTTTGATACTGTCCATGGGGTTTTCTTGGCAAACATACTGGAGTGGGTTGCCATTTCCTTCTCCAGGTGGATCACGCTTGGTCTGAGTTCTCTGCTTGTAGGCATCATTTATTTACTTAGTACATACCCCACCTTTTCCCACTAGGTGGAGGCAAAGCAGCTTATATCACAGCAGCCCTATGAGGCAGGTTAGGCGGAGAGGAGAGAGAGAAGGAAGCCCCTGCTATGTTCTAAGTCTTCACTGAGGCTTCATCCAGCAGTCAAATGTGCGTGGCTATAAGGGAAGATGTTTCCTCCTGACTCATCTTGCACCGCCTGGTACAAGACTGGCAAGGCTTCTCTCCAAGACAGATGGTTTAAAAGCCCTGCTGCATTCTACCCGTGACTTCTGTTTCTTATTCGCCCCGGTTTGTGTTCACCTGTTAAGTTCTGGAGATGTCTTAGCTGTGACATGATCTGCTTTGAGGAGGTCTCTGTGTGTGGAGAAGCGGCTCAGAAATCTCAAAGACCAGCAGGTCCCTCCGCCCCTCCTTTGAGCAGCAGCAGCAGCAGCAGCAGCCGTGCCCCTTGCAGCGGTGACGCCGTGGCCTTCTGTTTCCTGCAGGTTTGGGGAGAAAGAGGCCTACATGAGCTTCATGAACGGCTTCCTGGAGTGCAACTCGGACGCCATGACAGCATTCCTCGGCCGGGTCTCGAGTCCTGGCAGCACCATCCCCTTTGCAGATTACGGGGACTCCATTGACCTGGCCCTGGAGTTGTCCATCCTTCATTCCCTCCTCTGTGACATTTTCTCCCACCTGGAAGAGGTACTCCTCTCAGGGTTGCTGGCATCCCCGCCTGATGGGCTGGCCGGCCAGCACGCCCTATCCTCTCCTGGAATCACTCAGGGCTGGGATGCACCAGGCAGACCCCCGGGGTGAGCCAGCAGGGGTGACGCTGCCATGAGGCTTCCATGGGGGCAACGGCACCTTCACAAAGCCTCCCTGTCCCGGGATGCCTGGGGAACCTCCCCCCCCCTGTACACATGTGATGCTGCTTGCGCCAGAGTCACTTCTTCGCGTGTGGCTGCCTGCTGATTGGCCAGTGAAAAGGGGCGGTGGGGGCCACGCAGCACAGATATAGAACTTCCAGGAGTGTTGGGGGGGGGGGAGGTTTTTTCCCTCAGAAAAATCACAAATATATGCAATATCTTCCTACCAAACTGAAACTTATATTGTTCTAAAATTATTTATATTAGCATAATGTAATATTTGGCACAGTTATGGCATTTGGAAGTTGTGGCAGAACATGCCCGCTTTGGCCTGCAGGCCCCAATTCTGCCTTGCCCTCCTAGGGGCTGCCAACTCCCCCCCCCTTCAATAGAGGGGTTTCCCACTGAGGGGATCAGGACCTTCAGAGTCCCCCTTCCTAGCTCAGAGGCCTCGCCTCCGTGTCTCCCGCCAGCCCAGCGCTTGGCTACCACGGGGACGGATTAATGCCTGGGGCGCCCCTGGGGAGGGGGGGAATAAGCCAGTTGCCAACTGCTTGCCTTCCCCCTTCCTGGGGCTCCCCTTTGAAATAGTGTTTCTGAAACAGTGAGCGTCTGTGTGGTACAGAGAACCATTTCCAGAATCAGAATTTTAAATTATTTATTAAGCAATAAATGCTCACAAGCATACTTTTAGTGCCATGCCAGATTGAAGCAAGGAAGAACAAAAGATATTGGTAAAATGGAAATCCCCACTGCTGGACCTCCTGAGGGGGGCCCCTGGTGTTTCTGGCCACCGTGTGACCAGAAGGCCCATTGGCCTGATCCAACACTGGCTTCTCTTATGTTCTTATTCTCTGTCCCCCTCTCTAAAACATGGCCTAACTAGATGTTAGTTCTCTAAAGACCCTCCATCACCTTCAGGGTTAGTTCAGCTCTCTAGCCCAACCTGCTCCCATCCTCAGACAGGAGGCCTGTTCAGCGCAGCACCCCAAGGAAAAGAGAGACCACCTTCCCCTTGCAAGGCGGTTTTAACAAACCTGCATCTCCTCCCCCTTGACCCCAGTCAGCCCAGGTCAAGGGTTCCTGTGGTCTCCGGGGAGCCTCTTCCTGTAACCTGCCCAGAATTTGACATTCCCGACTCTCTGTTCCCGGCAAACAGAAGTGGGAAGTCTGCCCATTGTCTCCAGCCGGTCCTGTGAGCATTTCTTAAGAGGTCTGCCTGGAAAGCCACTGCCAGACTTCCTCTTTCCCAGCCTGTAGGGGGGGGGGGACTTTTAAAGCACCAACTTGCTGCTTGCCACTGATGGACCTCTGCTCCAGATGTTTGTCCAATTCCCTCTTGTAAGAACATGAGAGAAGCCCATGTTGGATCAGGCCAGTGGCCCCTCCAGTCCAACAATCTCTGTGTCACCCAGTGGCCAGAAATACCAGTGGCCATCAGGAGGTCCAGCAGTGGGGCCATGACACCAGAAGCCCTCTTACTTACTAACCCCCACCCCAAGCACCAAGAACACAGAGCATCCCTTGCCCCAGACTGAGAGTTCCTATCTATCCCTTGTGGCTCATAGCCACTGATGGACCTCTGCTCCAGATGCTTATCCAATTCCCTCTTGAAGCCACTGCTTCAAGATGCTTGTAGCCCCCACCACCTCCTGTGGCAGTGGATTCCATGTGCTCATCACTCTTTGGGTGAAGAAGGACTTCCTCTTATCCGTTCTAACCCAACCGCTCAGCAATTTCATGGAGTGCCCACAAGGAGTTCTTGTATTGTGAGAAAGGGAGAAAAGTACTTCTTTCTCCACCTGCTCTATCCCATGCACCTCAATCATGTGGGGATTTGGATTTGCATGAAGGGGGAGGGATGTATCCACCCATACTCTGAAAAATACATAAACAAAAACGGTCAGAACTGCTGAGAAGCTGTGAGCAGGACCTCCTGCTCTCCATGGCCACTTTGCTGGAAGGAGAGCAAACTCCTTCCCTCCTACTGGTCTGGCCAAGCAAGCCCCTCCCCTTCCCCTGCAATACGCTGCAGGACTTCTTTACATGGACAGATGTCTTCTCTGTTGCCTCTCAGCGGACCCAGAAGAGACTGGAGCCTCTGCCCACCATCCTGTGTGCCATCCAAAAGGGGACGCCCGTGCCCGTTTCTGTCCAGCTTGGCCCCATCGCAGAAGACAAGAGGTAACGAACTGCCCCTGTGGTGGTGGCCGGGGTCAGGAAGGGCTCCCCGAAGCCGTGAGAGGACAGAGTGGCTCACCCCGGGGACAGGAGGCCAAGGAGAAGGGAGGACTCAAGGACGGGTGGGTTTCAGTCACGCTCAGGGCCTGTGTGGCCACCTCCTCTGGCACCAGGAAGCAATTCTTTGAAATGTATTTGTTTGTTTCAGAATATTTCTCTGCCGCCCGGATGGTGAATGTGGATTGCGGTGGCAGTGATGGGGGGGGGGGCTGAGGGCCCATAAAAATCCCTGGCCAGGCCTTTAAATCCCCCCCCGCCCGTGTGCCCCTCTCCTAGCATCACACCCCCTGGCCCAAAAGAACCTTTCCCTCTGCTGATGTTGAAACGTCTAATGTAAAAATAAGGGAGTTGGACATAGTTTGCAAAATCTGCACACATTTTATGTGCATAATTTGAGTTTACAGCTGAGAACTTTTCCCCGAGATAGGGAGAACTTTCTCTGATTTGGGAGATCCTATTCAGATGACCACTCAGCCCTGAAGCTTGTCGGGAAGTGCTGGGTCAGTTCCTGTCTCCTGGACTAACTATTTTGTTGGGTCGTTGTGAAGGTGTGGAGGCAGGAAAGACCATATGTGCCACCCTGAACTCCCTGGAGGGAGTGAGGGACGAAAATATAGTGGATGGAGGCAGCATTCTGTAGAGTGCCGCCGTCTCTGTGAGCACGAGAGAGCTGGGCCTCCTCCTCTCCTTTTGGGTGGGAGAGCATCTGGCTGGAGCAGGACATCGGCTTCACTTTTGAGGCTTGTAGTGGAATGTGCCTTGCATGGCTCTGGAGGAATAGCCACTGGCCAACTGCCTGCCTTTCCCCTGGGGCTCCTTTTAAAATAGTGTGTCCAAGATGGTTGAGGTCTGTGTGGTACAGAGAACCACTGCCAGCAGAAAAAGTGACAAACTATTCATTAAAAAGAAAATGTTCACAAGTGTACTTTTAACACAGCACCAGATTGAGAAAGAGATACAAAAGAAATAGGTAAAATGCAAATCCTCTGTCCCTCTCTCTATACATGCCCTATCAGATCTTAAAATATAGGACAGGCTGTTTAGGCTAGGAGTTCTAGATCTCTACAGAGTGTCCATTACCTTAAAGCTCGCTCCAGCTGTGTAGGAGAGCACATGGTCAGTGGCTGCCTTTCCTGTGGAGAGGTCTGTGTGTCCACTCCTGGACTCAGCACCCAAGGGAAAGGAGACCTCCTTCCTGCTGCAAGGAGTTTTTTTTTATCATATCTGTTTCTCCACCCACTGACCAGGTCACACCAGGTCAAAGAGGCTTTTCCTGGAGATCTCCAGGAATCTCCTTCCTGAAGACTCTCTAGCATTTAACACCTCCAAATCTCTGTTTCCTGCTTGGGGAAAGGGGAAGATCTTGACCCACCCATTATCTCTTCTGCTAGATCTATTAGCCTGCTGAATCTATTTGCATTTGTGTGGAGGTAGGCTGAGGTACGTCTGGGAAGCAATTGCACCAGCTCCCCCGCCCCATGCCTCTTTTCTGCCCAGAGGAGGGGGAAAAACTTCTTCACAGGGCTCGTGCCATGGGCTGCTTTGGGGTCATGCCTCTTCTTCACGGGGCCCACGGGACTCCCCCTTTCTCTGTTTCAGAGGGGCAGAACACCAGAAGCCAGGATTTGTGCCACCACGGGAACTGGGGAAGCACAATCCTCTGATCAAGAGCCACTCCATGAACAACATCCAGAAGGTCCGGGGCAAGGAAGAGCCAACGGCCCCTTCTCCCCGAACCAGGACGAGCAAAGTGCAGCGCACCCAGAGCGTTCCCACCCACAGCAAGGCCGCCCGGCACATGCGCAAGCAAGGCAGCACGGAGCAGGTGGCCAAGGGCCGGGAGGGTGGCCCCTGGCACGGAACCTCCCACCCATGCGGTGGCAGTGGCAGCAGCAGCAGCCAGGCCTCCCGGGTAATTACGCTGGGCTTCCCAGCCAAGCTCCCCAACCCTTCGAGCAGCAGCAGCCCGGTCGATCCCCAGCTGCTTCCAGCTCCGCAGTTCCCGGGGCAAGGCGCAGAGGGGGCCACCTGGGCTCTCAAGGGGGCAGACTACAGCCCCACGGTCAGGATGTTGTCATGGCCTGAAGGGCACCTTGGCTCTCCTTGCTTTTCTGGGCCTCCAGGAAGGGCTCGGGAGAAAGGTGCCCCTCCAGGCGTGCTCCGGCTTGTGGGTTAGGTCACGTGATGTGAGCTGGGCCAGACAGGCTCTGTCACCTCCCTCTCTCGTTCCTGTGACCCGAGGGTTCCCCCCCCCCAGAACCCGCCTGATCACCTTGCCCTGTGTGCTCCAGGAGTGTCCGAAGGGGCCCCTGACGGGATCCCTGCCCCGGAAGCCCACCGTTCCCTGGCTGCGGCACTCGGAAGAGGCGGCGGCGGCGGCCACACGAGGTGGCTTCTATGCTGTGCAGCCACTGGAACAGGTAACGCCTCCTCCTCGTGCCTCTCCTCCTCCTGTCATTCGTACCCCTTGAAAGAGACAGCCCGGGAAGTGGGCTTGCCCCGGTGTGTGTGTGTGTGGGGGGGGTGCGTGCCAATGTTCCCTCTAAGCTGTGGAGTCCTTGTGAGCAAAAATTCTACTTTGTGAGCTCCTGGCATTAAGGTTGTGAGCGAGCGATTTGGCTGCTGCATGAATTAGTTTGCTCTGGAGCCCCATCCTTCCTGAGCGGAGACAAAAGTGTGTGAGCCGGAGGCTAAAAAACTGTGAGCTAGCTCACACTAACTCACGCTTAGAGGGAACACTCGTGTGTGTCTGTGTGTGTGTGTGTGTCCCGCCACCAGTTATAGGGCTCCTGAGTGTCCTGGAGAAGAAGAGTGTCACGGAAGCCTCATAGGAGCGTACGCCCAGACCAGGTTCCGCTCCCCATGTCCACGCGTGACCCCTCGTGGCTGAACTTCTTCATCCAGCCCAGCTCTGCCTTCCAGGCAGAACCACGTGTCACAAGAAGGGAACCAAAATGGGGTAGAGTGGTGTCTCTGTGTGTGTGCTAAGCTCATGTTTTCTTCCAGCCAGATTTGGACATGGGGGGCTTTTGTGCCCGGGGGGGGGGGCGGCATGTGGGAAAGTTGGAGGGGCTGTTCTCTCTGCCAAACCCTCACTGACTCCCTCTGAAGTTCTCCCTGTCCCACCTGCTTCAGTCAGTTTTTTGCTTCAGAATTCCCAGCTAAAGGAGGAGGAGGAGGGGGGTTGGATTTATGCCCCATGGCCCTTCACTCAAGAGTCTCAGAGGGGCTGACAATCTCCTTCCCTTCCTCTCCCCACAACCCACCCTGTGAGGTAGGTGGGGCTGAGAGGGCTCTGAGAGAGCTGTGACTGACCCAAGGTCACCCAGCCGGCTGCATTTGGAGGAGGAGGAGGGGGGGAGTCAGACCTCCCGGTTCTCCAGATTAGACTCTGCCCCCCCCCCCCCGTTCACCCACAACCACCACACCGCAACTGGCTGGGAAGCAGGGAAGGAGTCCAGCAAGTGTCCCTGATACCAGCGCGATCCACACTCTCACAGCAATACAGTCACATCACAAATAGTCTCACTGGGGCAAGACCTGGAGCCGACTGTCCACTTAGGGTTAGTAGCCCCCTATGCAGCGCAAGGGCGTTCTCGGGCCCGCTCCTCTGGCTGGAGGCTGACTTTGGAGAGCCTCCTGGCTGCTTGGGAGGTGGGTGCGTTTTTACCCCCATGGATGTCTTTTATTTGTTCACGTTTTACCCTGCCTTGCACCCAGGACCACTTAGGCCAGTCAAGTCAGCCACCTGTGAAGCTCCCCCACGTTACCTGTTTTCTCTAAAAACCAGAGAGAGAGAGAGAAAGAGAGAGAGAGAGATTGGGACCGTGAGGGAAGGAGGGACTGGCCTGCGACGGCCGCTCCCTTTTTGCTCTGTAGGAGGAAGCGCACAAATACCCGTTATTATCAGCACGGACCAAAGAGCTGCCTCGGCAGAGGTAAAAGCTGAAACAGGCATTTCCTGATCTGTGGTTCAGGTTCTCGGAAGCTCTGCTGCCTCGTTCTCGAAAGAGAGAGACTTTTAATACAGATAGGTCCCTCCACCCATCCACGTCAACCTGTTTCCCAGCAGCAGAATTGGGGCTTTCTTTTCAATGTAGGGCCCCGTGCACCCAGTGGAATGACCGGTGGATGGAACACAGACGGTGATCTGGCTCGAAGGCTTCGGCCCTGACGAGTCCCCATCAGTGAGAGCGGAGTAGGCCCTCCCCTCGGCGGCTTACAATCTCCTGCGTGGTGCCCCTGAAGTCCCGCCTGGGATCCCTGCCGCCACCTCTCGGGCCACGGCCACCGGTGGCAACAGCGTCTCGGGGGGGGGGCTCCTCTTGCTGCAGAGGCCAGGGTGGTGGTGGTCTGACGGGCAGGGCCGGCTCACTCACTAGGCAAACTAGGCGATCGCCTAGAGCGGGATGGCCCTTAGGGGCACCAAACTGCACCCGGCCCCGTACTCTGGGAGTTTCTTGATTATTTGTGTTTTTCATTCTTCCCAAAATGCATTTATTTTGGAAAATTGGTGGGCACACGGGGGGGGGGGCATAAGGCATCCTCGCCTAGGGTGCAAAATAAGCTGGAGCCGGCCCTGCTGACAGGTGCCCTTGTGCCTCCCCTACAGTACGGGAGGCAGGTGGAAGAGATGCGGCAGGAGCTGGCCTCAGCCAAGGAGAAGCAGCGACGCTGTGAGGAGCAAGTGGAGAGGCTGGCTGCCCAGAACCAAGGCCTCATGGAAGAGCAGGCCCGGTCTCAGGAGCGAGGAGAGGCGCTCTGCAAGAGGCTGGAAGACGCCGAGAGCGGCTACGCACAGCTCAACAGCAGGTTAAAACGCCCCCCCCACGCCCCCCAGTAGTCTGCGCACCGTCTCAGAGGACAGCCAGAGCCCCAAAGGATCTCCCACCCTTCAGCCCCGTGGTGGGCTTGGGTGGCTGAGCCGGTTCCCACCCGTGCAGGGGGCCCGGGGAGTGGCCAGGGTCAGCGTTCCAGGTGCACTCCGGGTGGCGGGGGGGGGCCATCTCCTCTTCACCTGGCAAAAGAAGCCCTGGCGGCGGCGGGGGGGGGCTGCCCCAGGCCAACCAGGGGGCCCCTGGCGGGGTGTGGGGAAGTGGGGGCTGAGCTCCACCCGGGGCCTCTCTTCTCTTGCAGGCTGTCAGCGGTGGAGAGCAGCTGGAGGAAAGGCCGGGAGAAGCTTCAGCGCACAGAAGAGAGGGCCAGAGATCTGGTGAGAGCCGCCTGGAGGGACCCGCGGGGGGGGGGAGGCCCGGAACAAGCG
>NW_015161990.1:391036-391346 GCF_001447785.1 Gekko japonicus | reverse complement strand
TCCTCCTGCAGAGGCTGGGCATGATGTCCTCAGGGTGCCCCCTTTCCCACCTCAGCTCCCGGTGGTCCAGGCAACGGTAGACCTCCATTTGGAAGCAGCCTAAATCCTTGCTGCACTGTCCGGTCCCATGGAAGATGATGGGTGTGGTCCACAAGGGTCCGAGATGAGCCTGCCAGCTGCTGCATCTCCTTTTCCGAGGGATATTTCCGCCTGTGTTGGCTGGAAAATAAAAATGGGGCGGGGCACTCAAAATGCGGACTGCTTCGTGTGATTGGTCCCGTCCCCCTGCTCTTGCCCTTGGCTCCCCCCC
>NW_015161990.1:388748-390913 GCF_001447785.1 Gekko japonicus | reverse complement strand
GGCTGCAGCCACCCCTCTCGGGGCCCGTCTGGGTGAACAGGACTGCCAACGGGCACGAGGCCTGAGGGCGGGGGAGCGGGGGTCCCTCTGCAGCCCCCAGCCGAAGCAAAGGCCACGCACGCTCTCGTCCCAGGCGAGCGGGGGGGGGGGATGCCTCTTCCTTCCAGCGGTCCCCCTGCACTGCAGGCTGGCCGACCCTCCCCTTCTGCAGCTCTCCCGGCCTGGGGGGGGCGGCGGCGGAGGGGCCCTCCTCAGGCAGCCCCCCCCGCCCACTCGGGCCGCATATCCTCCTGCGCCTGATGACACGCCTGGCCTCTCCTTTCCCCACTTCTGCCCAAAACGACACACACACCCCTTCGCCTAGCAGCAAGTATTCTTGGGGTTCTGCTTTCAGATTAAAACTTTTCCCTGTATTCTTTTTTTCTCAGATCCCCTCCCCCCCAAATTGAAGGTTCAGGTCACACACACACCCACGCACACGAAACCATTTTTAAATAAGCCAATAAACATTTGCCTCCGGGACCTTGCCCTTAATTGTGCCGCCCACTACAAGCCTGGTGTGCTGTTTGCTTATTTGTTTGTTTGTTTGTTGTATTTATAACCTGCCCTCCCCACAGGCAAGCAGGCTGTTTGCTATTTCGAGACTCATTCTGGTCACATTTCTCTTCGGTGGGGAGCAGCATTTTGGGGGCCAGGAAAGGGCACCTTAGTGAGAGCGCGAAGGGCGAGGAAAGGCGCAGAGCCACGTAGTGATGATGACAACAGACCTGGCCTAGAAAAAGTTATTTCTTCCGGAAGGCACAAAGGCCTGTCAGTTGGCCTAGTACAGCGGTTCTCAACCTGTGGGTCGCGACCCCTTTGTGGGTCGAACGACCCTTTCACAGGGGTCGCCTAAGACCATTGGAAAACACAAATTTTCGATGGTCTTAGGATAGGGCTCCCAAGTCTCGCCAAATCGTGGCGGGGGATTGCATCCTGCATATCAGATATTTACATTACGATTCATAACAGTAGCAAAATTACAGTTATGAAGTATCAACGAAAATAATTTTATGGTTGGGGGTCACCACAACATGAGGAACTGTATTAAAGGGTCACGGCATTAGGAAGGTTGAGAGCCACTGGCCTAGTAGATCCTGAGGTCCAGTTCGTTAGATCTTGCCTTAGCTTTGCCTGCAGGATCCAGTGATCTCCTGTATCTGTTCTGTGTCGCGGGTGAGGTTCCACAGAAGGCTTCTTGTGGTGGGATCTTCTCCCCTTCCAGTCCAAGATCACAGTGAAATGACAAGTGAAGGCAAGATCATCCAGGGGTGGCCCCAGAGGGAGTAGGCCTAATACTGGCTTCTGTGACTGACTCAGTGGGGTGAGGAGCCCCTGGTTAAGGGAGACACGCCCAGGAGCCCGGAGCAGCCATGCCAAGGGTGGGAAACATCCACGGGCCAGACTCTTCCTTGCATGCAGATGCATCAGACGCCGGTCTTGATGGGGGTCAGACCATATGGGGTGTGTTAAGTCGTGCGCTTAACAAAGAAGTCGGAGAGTGATTCAGCAAGAATGCGGTTTATTCTTCAGCTCTGTTACTACTCCGAACACGGTACAACGATCGCCAGCCAGAACCATCATTCGAACCAACACATACACTGGCTGCTCTGTATTTAAACATTCCCGGCTAGTGTAGCCACACCCCCTGTACAAATAACAACCTATGAGGTTGAAGATATAACGTCCAATCACAAGCGGTCCCGCTTTACAGCGTGATTGGTAGACACTCTCTGGGCTAGGGCTCCTATTGGTTACATTAGGATCCTAGCCCAGGATGAAGCTCAACATGGCATCTCAATCAGGCGATTCACATATCAGTATTTACATTCACATAGCAGTTATATATAATGCAATACATAACAAATCCCTCCCCCCTAAGCAAAAACATTATGTACAGTCATATTCGCTTAGATAGGTGGGCACTCTGCGAACTCGCTGAGACCTCCGTGGCGTAGGAGGTTCAGGGCACTTTTGAATTGGGGGCACTCGGCTTGACTCACTCTCGAGTGGGTCAGGTACGCTACCATCCCTTGCAGCGGGTCCAAGAGTAGGGGTCTGCCCTCCCTCAGGGACAGTACTGGGCTCGGCAGGCTCGGCAGTACTCACCTCCGGCAGAGGTATGG
>NW_015161990.1:382082-385111 GCF_001447785.1 Gekko japonicus | reverse complement strand
AAGAAGTCGGAGAGTGATTCAGCAAGAATGCGGTTTATTCTTCAGCCCTGTTACTACTCCGAACACGGTACAACGATCGCCAGCCAGAACCATCATTCGAACCAACACATACACTGGCTGCTCTGTATTTAAACATTCCCGGCTAGTGTAGCCACACCCCCTGTACAAATAACAACCTATGAGGTTGAAGATATAACGTCCAATCACAAGCGGTCCCGCTTTACAGCGTGATTGGTAGACACTCTCTGGGCTAGGGCTCCTATTGGTTACATTAGGATCCTAGCCCAGGATGAAGCTCAACATGGCATCTCAATCAGGCGATTCACATATCAGTATTTACATTCACATAGCAGTTATATATAATGCAATACATAACAGGGTGGATCCAGCCACCCTTTCAGTAGCCTTCCAGTAGCCTTCCTAAGGAGACCTGCCCCGACTCTTCCCTCAGTAAACCTGGCTCCGTGGAGTGGTGGGATGGGATGGGGTCCACCCCATTATAGGTCAGACAGTAAGACCTGCCCCAAGTAAACAGGCGGGGAGGAACCGAGTCTCCCCCTCCCCACCAAGAGGCATCCTGCCTCCAGACATACTCCAGGGCCCAGGAGCATCCAAGCTGACTGGCTCAGGCGGTGGGTGATGACCACAAGGAGAGGCCTTTGGGACCAGATATATTCCTGCAGGGCTCCACAGGTATCATAGAATCATAGAGTCACAGAGCGGGAAGGGGCCACACAGACCCTCTAGTCCAACCCCCTGCGCCCAGTGCAGGACCAGCCTAAAGCATCCCTGACAAATATTTGTCCAGCCTCTTCTTGAAAGCTCCCAGTGAAGGGGAGCTCACCACTACCTCCCCAGGCAGCTGATTCCACCTCTGAACCAGCCTGTGACCGTGGAAAAGTGTTTCCTAATATCCAGCCAATACCTTTCTGCATGCAATTTAAACATGTTGCTTCGGGTCCTCTCCTCTGCTGCCAATTGGAACGGCTCCTTGCCCTCCTCCAAATTGACAGCCTTTCAAATATTTAAAGAGAGCGATCACGTCCCCCCTCAGTCTCCTCTTCTCCAAACTAAACACTCCCAAGTAGTCCCTCAGCCTTTCCTCGCAGGGCTCAGTCTCCAGACCCCCCCCCCCGATCCTCCTCGTCGCTCTCTTCTGCACCCTCTTGGTTTTGCCCCCACCCTTTTCGAAGTGAGGCCTCCGGAACTGCACACAGGAGGACTCCAGGTGCGGCCTGACCAAGGCAGCGTACAGAGGGGCTAGATGGCCTCCTACGATAGACACACCTTTGCCCCCAGCCCCGTTGGCAGTTTCTTCTCCAGAGATCATCAGACCCCCGAAGGGCACAGAGTGGTTGGAGGCTTTGCCACCTTCCCGCCTGGAGGGTCTGTGGGCCTTCCCTCCACTCCTCTTCACTCCAAGGCTCATGAGGCAACTGAGATACAAGAAGGCCGCACCGAGCTGCTTGGCGCTCCATTGGCCACACGGACGGGGCTGTCTCAGCCTAGCAGAGAGGTTCCTTTGGAAGCCGTGGGGGGAATTTCAGGGGTCCCGGAGGCAGATGCTCCTGCAGGGCCCGGCCTGGCCACCCTTTCCCCTCTGGCCGCCTTCTCTGGTTAGGCTGCTCAGATCAGGAAACCAAGACGAGGCCCTCCTCGGAACAGGCCCCGTATCTAGAATTTACGTTGTTACTCAGAGGGAACATCCACGGGTGTAGATGGAAGAGCCCTGACCCCGTTCACGGCACCCACTCGACATGTTCTGTTTTTCATTCAAGCCGGCCTTGGCCAGGAGCTGAAGGTGAACTCCTGACGCAGGGGCCGTGACAGCTCTATATCATACCCCCCCACACACACACACACATGCAGACGGTGTACCTATTTCCGGACCTCCACAAGTCATCCCATTCCTGAAGGGTGTCGCTGGGTTCGTCCCTTTAGTGGCCCATGGGTCTCTCCACCCTGGAGCTTACGGGTCATACTGCCAGCACTCCACAGAGTCTCACTTCAGCCCATCAGAGAAGGGTTCCTTCAGCTTCAAGTCCTTTTCCTAACAGTGGGTCCCTTGGCCTGCAGGGCATTAGAACAGAAGGTATTGTCCACCCGGAAGGGACTCTGCGACTTTAGTAAAGTTAGGTCATCATACTCAGAGCCAATCCAACCTGAAATCCTAAAGCCAACTCTCAGAAGAGCCCTGAGAATATACCTAAACAGGAAGAAGGAAAGGCCATCGGATGTCTTGTTTCTTTCTCCTAAAATGGGGGAGGAGGCGTCCAGCACCCTGAGCTGGTGGCTCATCACGTTTTGTTCTTGCACACCAAACAGCAGCCTCTGTGCACCCCAGGAGGACATCGCAACCCACTCCGTTCATGCCCGCGTGTTGTGCCAGTGTGTCAGGAGCGGACTATTCCCGCCAGCCACGTGGGCCTTAGCCAACGCATTACAAATCCCCTCACCTGGGCCAGGGCAGCCTTTGGTTGGGAAGCCTGGCAGCAGCCCAGACAATCAGAGGTGATGCCCGCGGTCTCCGGGTCCACCCCCCTCTCCCGCTGGCTGGGTCTAGGGAGAGCGAGACTTGCACCGTGGAATGAAGACACTGCTTCAGGAATAGAAGTCCACACTAGGCTTGTTGCTTTGGGAAAGAAATAGCAGTCCTTTATTGTGAAGGTGGGCCACGGTGGCTGAGAGGTTAAGGCACTGAGCTGCAGACCGGAAGGTCGGTAGCTCGGCAGTTCGAGACCCGTGAGTGCCGCGTGACGGAGTGAGCTCCCATCTCTGGCCCCAGCTCCTGCCAGCCTAGCAGTTCGAAACCAAGAAATGGCAAGTAGATAAATAGTTACCGCTTTGGTGGGAATGTAACAGCGTTTTGTGCACCTCGGTGTTTAGTCATTAGTACCAGGGGTCATTTCCTGCGGGAGCGCACAGGAGCAGAGCTCCGGCAGTAAGAAGCCCCGCCCCCTGCTCCCTGCAGCCCTCAGTCGGGACACGAGGAGCAAGAAGCAGCCAGGTAAGCTGCAGAGCCCCCCCCC
>NW_015161990.1:381789-382051 GCF_001447785.1 Gekko japonicus | reverse complement strand
CGGGCCGCCTTCAGGTACAAGCTCTCCCTCCTCTGCCAGGGCAGATCTGCGCATTCCCCCCCCCCAATAGCTCTCAATCCAAAAGAGTCCAGTGGAGCCTGAGCGGAGGGTGTTGCCTTCTGACACACTTCGGTGATGTCAGGGGGTGTGGCATATGCAAATAAGTCATGCTAATAAGTTATGCTAATGAGCTCCTGCACCTCTTTTTCTACGAAATGACCCCTGGTCATTACCACGGAAACGTCTTCGGACAGCGCTGTGT
>NW_015161990.1:381169-381300 GCF_001447785.1 Gekko japonicus | reverse complement strand
ACAATTTAATTTAAAATGTGGAACACGGCAGGGATGCCCGCTGTCGCCAATTTTATTTGCTTTGGTGATGGAACCCTTAGCGGCAAAAGTAAAAGCACATCCTGAAGTATTTGGAATAAAAATTATTGGCA
>NW_015161990.1:377997-379418 GCF_001447785.1 Gekko japonicus | reverse complement strand
TATTATTATTTTAAAAAAGGAACCCCATGCTGGATAGGGAACTGTAGAGTTAGTCTTCTAGCTATCCGTCTAGGTGAGGATGGAGACAGACTGTAGCGAGCCCTCACGGTGATTTATTAATAATAATAATAATTATTATTATTTTAAAAAAGGAACCCCATGCTGGATAGGGAACTGTAGAGTTAGTCTTCTAGCTATCCGTCTAGGTGAGGATGGAGACAGACTGTAGCGAGCCCTCACGGTGATCAGAAAGGAGAGACAGGCAGACAGAAGCAAGGGGGTAGACTTTCCAATTTCGGGGGGGGGGGGCTGGGGCTGGGCCAGAGGCATTGCTTTGCTAGGAGCAAGGGTGGCTCCCGGGGGAGGCTGAGCACCTTCCTGAAAATTTCGGCGGGGGCTGACAACCCGCCGCCCCCACGAAGATTACGCCTATGGACAGAAGGAAATTCCCTGGGAAGAGCAGCCCACGACGAAGGGAAAGCAGCGAAGCAGAGGAAGGCTAGACAGACTGGGCCTGTTTCCCTTCCTTGCTCTGTTGCCCCCTCTCAAGTCCTGCTGTGGTCCTCAGGGACGCAGCACAGTCTGTTTGCTTCCAACGTCACCTAAGGTGCCCCCATAAAATCTTCCGAGATGTGATGGAAGACTTTTAAGGTTTTCCGGAGAACGCATCTGGTGGCGAGTTGGGTCTTGAATGCGCCATTCAGGTACGTGGCACTCCCAGTCTGGGAAATGTTACACAGAGTGCTTCGGTAGATTTCCAGGGTCACACATGGCCTACATATTCCTCCTGACAATCAACTGGCCGAGGAGCCCCCCCCCCCCATCCCCAGACGTGGTCACTCTCCCAGGAAAACTTGAATAGGGAGTGTGGAACAGAGGAGGGAGGATTTCCCAGGACTGCAACAGTCCGGAGCCCGAATGCAACTGGGCTCATCTTCTGGAGTCTTTTAAGTGCTCAGCAGCCGCGAAAGGTCTTGGTGTCAGGAAACAGGCTGCTGCCTGCCCTGGCCGCAGTTCATGGGGGAAAGTTGCGGGTGAACATTCAGCCCGGCCTCGGTCGCGAACCAGAAGCAGCACGAACGATACAGAACCCCTTCTGGACGCTGGAGGGCGCCGCCGCGCTGCTAATAAACGGCCGTGGCGGTGGCGGTGGCGGTGGCGGAAGGGGCAGCCGAGCCGGGAGCGGACCCGTCGTCGAGGCATTTCCCACGGGGCCAGCGGCCCGGAGAGGAGGAGGAGGAGGAGGTCTGCCGCGGCCCGCCCGCCTCTGCTGGGCACTCCCAGCCTCTCTCTCCCAACTTGTGCCCACCGAGGCCGGCCAGCCCCGTTTCGCTTCTCAGACCTGAGGAGAGCGGGGGCTAAAAGCCGGCCAGGGCCCGCCTCCAAAAACACAACCGTCCCTTTGGCCGGGGGTGGGGGGT
>NW_015161990.1:365612-377740 GCF_001447785.1 Gekko japonicus | reverse complement strand
CTTTCTTCCACGCCCAGGGAAATGCCGATCGCCACTTTGGGGTCAGGAAGCAATTTCCCCCCAGGCCAGATTGGCCCAGGATCCTGGAAGGGTTTTTTTTTTTTTGCCCTCTTCTGGGCATGGGGCAGGGGGCACTGGGGGGGTGTGTGTGGGGGGGGGGGGGGGTGGGTGCCTACCCCCACCCACGTCGCCACCGGCGGCTCCACCCGTGCGGCAGCTGGCTCCAGGGCACTCCCATGGCAGCCTGAGCACAGGGTGACTTGAACTCGGGCTCCCATTGGAAGGGGGGGAGAGGGGAGACCCCCATGCAGCCTCGCTGGGTCTTCCTGCTTCCGCAGTGGGCTTCACAAACTCTGAGGAGCCAGGGCTGCAGAAGCAGGAAGACCTGGTGAGGCCGTGCGGGGGCTGCACCTCTCCCTCCCCTCCTGCTCGGCCTGGGAAGGCCGTGCAGCAACCGCAGCCAAGCAGGAGGGAAGCCAGCCATGGAAGCAGGGAGACTCGGTGAGGCCGCCCTCCTCCCTCCCCCTCCTGCTGCTGAGGGGGCTGGGCATATTCGTGGGGGGGCATCGCCCTCAACACAGCCCCCCCCCCCGCTCAGTTCCTTCCGCTCAGCCTAATCCCGGGGATTCTACTGGGCCTCGTGTTTGAGCCCATCATCTCATTCCACAGGTGTTTCAAGAGAGAGGGACTACTGGACTTGTGCAGTTTTCCTCTTCCACAAAGCAACTGTGGGGGCTACCAACACCACATTCCAAATGAGTCAGCTTTCTTCATTCTCTTTCACTCCACACGTAATAATGAGGAGTACTGTAGCATGAATTATTGTTGGGTATTACAAGTTGAAAACACTCAGTATATCTGGGGTTAAATGGTTGTTTATGTTACTCACAGGAAGTCACAAGTTTCTCATGTAACCAATGTTCTTTAGCTGTAGAAAGCCCGGGAATTTTCTCCCTGATCTAGGGATTTGATTGGGACTGAAGTGTCCAGGTGTATTAGCATTTTATGGCTTCTCTTCCCGTCTTTGTTTGGTGTTCTGAAGAAGTACAAGAAGAAGAATAGCCATAATCTCTCTCTTCTATTGTCTTTGTGGAGTAAGGATGTAGCCAATTATGCTCTGTTGTTATTTTTATCCCAGTTACCCTTCCCATGCTAGAATTCAGTAAAAACTTTATATTTTAATCACACATGGACTCTCAGTCCGAATTATCTTACTCTGGCTCTGCTGGACTATCTTATCTCTGGTAAATACCATTTTCCAATATCTTACTATCACCCAACAATTATCTTGAGCACCAGAAACACACCCTCTTAACACTTAAATTCCCCTACGAACAATGAATACTAACAATGCCTTTATCCATTACCATTTTTACAAACTGCATCTCCACATTCTTGCCCAGAAGTTGGCCCTAAGTGTCTGCATGAATGGGCAACCCTTCGCATGGCGAAAGCTGGCTGTGGGCTCCACCTCTCCATCCTTGGAACAAGAAACTTCGAGTACTTCATTGACAGAAGTCGTGCAGATATTTGGAACATAAATTTGACAAATGAATTGCTGTGCCTTCTCAAACAACTCTGCAGAGATTTCCTACGTCTTCTCTAGCTGACTGAATGTGCCGCAGTAGTTCTTGACTTCTCTCGGTAGTTTCAAGGGTGTTAACTACCCTAGACCTGCAAAAGCACTCACAGTGTGACAGTCAAGACGGGCAGCCACGTTAGCCTGTCTATAGCAGTAGAACAGAGCAAGAGTCCAGGAGCTCCTTAAAGACTAACAACGTTTGTGGCAGGGGAGGAGCGTTGGGGAGTATCTGAAGAAGTGAGCAGTGACACAGTGATTCACAAACGCTCCCCCACCGCCACAAATTTTGTTAGTCTTTAAGGTGTTCCTGAACTCCTGCTCTTTCGACAGTCAGTGAAGGCATGTACAATCAAGGCAATGAACATACATAAGAACATAAGAGACGCCAATGTTGGATCAGGCCAAAGGCCCATCCAGTCCAACACTCTGTGTCTCACAGGGGCCATAAATACCAGGTGCCATCAGGAGGTCCACCAGTCCAAGGTGAACTTCTGAGTTTGCTTTATCAGTAAATCTCGTGTGACTCCGCATTTAACAGACATAGGGCATATGGTATTTCATTTGCAAATCCAAGGCACAGTATGAGTACGTCTGTGTCTTCTGAAACAACAGCAACAGATTTTGTCCGACCTTCTGCTGCATGCAATCCATGCAGCAGCATCCGAGTCCCAGTTTCTTCTTGTGCAGACCTCAGTTCACCTACTTGTTCCCAGCGGTCTCCAGTGATCTTGTAACAGGTCTCATCGCTTGCTGCATAAAGTGTTTTCTCTTCCCGCCTCTGCATGTCCTCAGGTGTACTTCACTGTTGCACCAAGACTCTGATGAGCTCAGACTTGTTATGTGAGCTCCACGGGCCTCTTCTTCACTGTCGGATTTTGTGTGCTGGCGCGATGTTCTTCACCTGCAGGCAAACACTTGTTCCCTGTTTGCATCTTTCAGCAATTTGTACAGACGTTTCCAGGTATAGATCAAAAACAAGATCTCTACTTTCACTATGCCTATCTGCATGGTGTATAGCACAGAAAAAGGATTATGCCAGCAGTTCAAAAGTTTTCTCAATGCCCTTCATCTTCTGCAGGCAAATGGGAATGGCGTTTTCTGCCAGATACAATATTTTTGTCAACCCTCTGGCAAGCGCAGCCTTGTGTTCTGGACTGATGCGTCTTCATGTGCATGTGCCCAAGGCAAAGTTCCCAGAGGATGAGTTAAGACATTTGTCATTTGCATCTGTCTACTTTGGGCAACAAGGGGATCATACGGCCAAAGAGGTTTCAATCAGTCTGAAGCTCAGCTTCCTCGGTTTTACCATAACTGCATTTTGTCCTTTTATTGACACTGGAAAATGTTCTCAGGTTCCACTTAGATATCTTGTAATTAAAGTTGGTAGTTGTAGGACTTCTTATGCGCTTCTTATGGTGCTATGCATTTGTTGTTGTTGTTGTTCAGTTGCACAGTCGAGTCCGACTCTTCGCGACCCCATGGACCACATCACACCGGGCCCTCCTGTCTTCCGTCATTCTCCAGAGTTTGCTTAATTTTATGTTCGTTTCCTCAATAACACTGTCCGACCATCTCATCCTTTGCCGTCCCCTTCTTCTTTTACCTTCTGTCTTTCCCAGCATCAGGGTCTTCTTCTCCAGTGAGCGCTACCTTCTCATTTGGTGGTGGCCAAAGTATTTGAGCTTCGGCTTCAGCAGCTGGCCTTCCAGGGAACCGTCAGGGTTGATTTCTTTTAGGATTGACTGATTTGATCTCCTTGCAGTCCAGGGGACTCTCAAGAGTCTTCTCCAGCACCATAGTTCGAAAGCATCTATTCTTCGGTGTTCGGCCTTCCTTATGGTCCAACTCTTGCAGCCATACAGTACTCCTGGGAATACCATCGCTTTGACCATGCGGACTTTTGTTGGCAGGGTGCTATGCATGCGTCTTGGCAAAGGCTGCTTATGCTTTTCACCATTTCATCCAAATACCCAATGTCTTCTCCTTGGACGTCTTTCAGCCCTAACTGGAAACCCTGCCAAGCCAGCTGCATGAGTGCTTCATAAACAACTTTGTGAAGTCCACTTGTGACCATCTATTACCCCAGCTACTGAACCTTCTGCAATTGTGCCCAACTCAGTGCACAAATCCTGCCATCCTGCATCTTGAAACTCTTTACCAATAGTGGCCGAAAAGCACATTTAGTGTGAAATGTAACAGGAGGGTCCCCTCCCCCCGGGAGGCTTCCAGATGATAAAGCGCCTGATCAAACACACACACGCACACACACACACACTTGTACAGTTGCAGAGGCGGCATGGTGATGACAGACGGATTTAGAACCTCATAAACAGTTGAGATTTCAGTTGCAGGAGCATTTATTGTGGGCAAATAGCCAATATTGTCTTGCACAACTGGGGCATCATTACGGACGAGTACGTTAAACCCTGTCCAGCTGCATGTTTTCATGGTTTGACATGCGTGCCAGAAGCCACGATTCTTCTGCAAAGCACAGCAAAGTCTCGGCATCTTCCTCCACCCTGTAAGTTATGGACTCTCCTTTTAGCCAGCATCAAACACTGGTAATATAAACGACTGGCTACAAATGCTCCTGTTCTTGATTTTCACCGCGTGAGGTGCACTGATTTGGGCCAAAGATGCCCAATGATCATTGGCTGCAGCATGTCAGTCCCACTGACTCTTCTGTGGGATGCTGCCTCCTCCCTATTGAAGGTGTCAGGCCTCCTCTGGCTACCGTCAGAGCAACAAGGCTACGGTAGCTGCAGAGAGACAAATGTATAAACACAAACGCAGCAGCAGCAGCAGCAGCCACGGCTGAGGTTATAGCACAGTATTGCTATTACATATGGTCCTTTAGAGAATGAGATTGATGAAACGGTAATTTAAGATTTGTAAATAAAAACATGCCTCTTGAACAGCTGCTGAACTCACAAAACTAGGAGGTGTTACCTACTGAAGAAAGTCTGAGTCCAGTGGCACCTTGAAGACTTTTCTTCTGCGACTTCAGACCAACGCGGCGACCCACCTGAAAGTTGCCTATTATACAGTACATTGGATAAAATTTACATAAAACATGGACCTGTTCTCATGTACCTAACTGTGGCATATTGAAATGCATTTCTTCATGCTATGGTACATTGGAAAGGCAAAAGAATAAGCTACAGTTGTTTAATATTCTTTAGGTGACTATCTGGATTAGGTAAGCTGCCATATGTGGTAAATCTTATAAAAATGTGGGGGGAAACAGACTTTTCCTGTGAATTATGCCCAGGAGTCATTTCGTAGAAAAAGAGCTAGGGAAACTCACTAGCATAACTCATTAGCATATGCCACACCCCCTGACATCACCGGAAGTGTGTCATAAGGCCACACACCCCGCCCCCAACGGTCCCGGCCGCCACCGCCAGCCTTGCAGCTACACCGCTGAGCCCCATGAGGGGCCCGGCGGTGGACCTGCAAGGCCGGCGGGAGTGCAAGGAAGCCCCGCGAAGGCCCTCCCTGGGCCCAGGCAGGCAGGGGTGGGGAGAGGCGGAGAGGAAGCAACTTACCCTCCCTCTTCTCCTGCCTCCTCCTGGCTGGATAAGGGCCGGAAGTGGGGCGGGCGGAAGCGGGGGGGGGGCTTCGTCATGTGCCCCGCCCCCCGTACCTCACCCGGGGGAACTGCGATTCCCCGCAATCCCCCCCGAAATGACCTCTGATTATGCCGCATATCACAAGAACGATAATGGATAAAGGCATTGTTAGGGTTAGGTATTTGTTGGGGAATTTATTAGCTTTTCAACAGTACTTTAACATTTGAAATTGGTCACTTGGTTTATGAATTATAGCTCAAACTAGAAAAGGTAAGAAAAATTGGCTTCGGCCGTATTAGAACAGGTTATCACATCAGATCACAATACAGGAAAACAAAATTTCAGGAAAACAAAGAAGGTGTTTGGCCACCTGACCTGGTATTGGCATCTAGTCTGGCCCACAAAAGAATACCCCTGTGCATATCCTGAGACCCTCGGCCTTCCTTGGGCGGAGGGAGGCCTTGCGACCCACAGCGCCTCCCTTCGCACTGTCACAATGAGGGGGATTTTGCTGGTGGGAAACAGGCACGGGAAGAGGAGGAGGCACGCCATGTCTCTGCCCTGAGTCCTGCGGAATCACACGGGTGAGCTGGGAGTTCCATGTCGCCACTTAATGTTTGGGCACATGGAGGCCTGATTCTGACCAGGGGGCCTGAAATGGGGCCAGAGAATTGCTACTTGGCCTCTCTTGACTACATTATGTGCAGCCAATTGATACACATTTCCCCAATGGGGAGCAGTTTAAGTCTCCTCCAGCCCCATATCCTGATGAGAACTGCCCCCCACGCACCTGGGAATTAAGACGTAACATAGATTGCCCAGAGCACTTGACTATCAGTGGGCAAACCCATTACTAGTGTAGCATCATTAGCTCCTAAGAAGCAGGGCTGTTTGCCAGGAACCACACCATGTTAGATGTGCAAAGAAGCCCCCGGCCTGGGCAGGCACAGCAGAAGATCTGCCGGCTCTCTGGCACACAATGAAAGGAGCCCTGCTTCTCTCAGGTTTTGTTTTTTCAAGTTCTTCTGTTCCCATAAAAGAGTTCAAAGTTATCCTTTGCAGTGTTCCCAGCCAACCAGTCCAAGAAAGTGGCCACGTCACATGTCATGAAAAAGTCCTTGTGTTTGTGGGTAGATGACAGAAGGACTTTGCATCAGACATCCACTTAGAGTTTTGTGCTGCCTTGTCACAGGCGAGCCGTTTTCTCCTCATGGCCACAGTGTGCAGGCACAAGAAGTGGCTTCAACGTTCCCCTTGTGCTGTCTTAGATGGGCTCCACTGCAAAACGTACATGCAAACCTGCGAGTACATTATTTCACAAACGGAGTCCATGGTGGCTCTCACGGCAGTCTGAATAAACAAAAACGGTGCAAGCAGGAAAGGAAATGAGGCACAAGTACCATTCTTGCCATGTCAATACTATGGCTTGATAACCATTATTGCATCATTTAAGGTTTGGATATAAAGGGCAAATCGGTACTTAACACTTCTAACATAGCCCCAATCGCCATTTTCCTGAAGGCCCTGCCTCCTATCTCCTAGTTTCCACACAAGATAAATATCAGCCTTTTCCTTAACAATTCTACCATTTGCCTGATGTACTCTGGTAAATGTTGGGTGGTTTCCAAGGAGGTAGATTGTTTAATCGTCTTCAGGAGATTTTTCATCATTTGCAAACTCACAGAAAACAAAGACCTCATGGAGTATGCAATGCCATGCAACTGGACCCAATGCATCACCAAAAGGTTTGTGCTATTTTTGCTCATTACATCCCCCCCCCTTCCTTTCCAGTTCTAGTAACAAGGGCTATGTCTTAGAAAGAACCCCAAATATTACTAGTACTTATTTTTTCCAAAATCTATTAACCTTCTTGGGGCTCTAAACTTCCTTAGGTGAGAAACCAGAAAACCCTTCATCCGTAGATAATGAAAACCAGGTATTTGATTCCCATTTTCACTGCTTCATAGGGAATAACCTAATTCTTTACAATTAATTCTACATAACAATCACTCCATGTCACTTTCACTTTCTTTGATCATCAGATTTTATTGTACCTTCTGCATAGATTTATGGACATTTTATGGCCATTCAGGGGGGACTTTGCAGTCATTGCCCCGAGGTATTTGAATGTGGTTTTGAGCTGCACTTTTCCCTCCCAGTTGAGAAAATGTGGAGCGAATGCTGGATGCAGAATCGCCCTCTGTGCTTGGAGCTTGATGACTCCTTCCCCCCAGTCTCCTCCTTCCTGCCAGCTAAAGACTTGCAGTTGGATTTCAGCACATGGACAGAGTGCAAAATATTGGGGTTAATTCTTTGGGTGGGGGCATTTGTCCAGAGTTAAGCCCACTTTCTCCCAAATTTTATTATGACTCATTGTCTGGTTTGATTTGACATCTCTGTCTCTTACTGTCAAGGACTTCGCACCCTCTGCACGAGACAGTGGCCGGGATCTGGGTACAGCCAGATGTCAAATCCATTTTAAGCCCCAGACAGTATCTTATGCTAAGTGTTGCAAAGTGGATCAAAGGAATTATTGAACCTATCCAGTTCTCGCCGTAAGGAACTGAGCACCTTCCAGTTCTCTGAGCTCTATACCCGGGGACACAAAACGGAAGCAGGCTTACATCCCCAAGAGGAGCATGTCTGTGCTATTACTGGGGCACTATCATCAAAATCAGTGTCAGATCGGAAGTCCTTTCTGGGCTTGCTAAATGATTGTGGTCAATTTTTTACCAAATTTGGCATCAGGACTAATGACATTACACAAACTTTTGAAGAAAGGAGTAAAAAAGAATAAGAAACAGAGTTTTTAAAAACAGCCAATAAGCCTTTGAAGTCATCCACCCCGTTGATTAATTAAGAGATCCATACGAACATATGTTGTCTCATGATGCCTCCCAATACAGAGTGGGAGCAGTACTGGCCCATGGCGCGCCTGGGGGAACCGGAGCACCCCGTCAGTTATGCAACAAGATCTCTGGCCCCAGCAGAAAGGAAGCGGATAGCATTGTTTTATGGCGCAAAGAAATCCAATCCTTATCCCTGTGGCAAGCAGTTGTCCATGTGTTCAGACTGTGACAGAATTATATGCGAGATGGGACAGTTTTGTACAACAGCCTGGATTAGCGGAGGCCTCTCTGTTTGGTTCCTCTCCCACACATCTTTGCAGGCTTGGCTATTGTCATCTCTCAAACCTCTCTCTAGCCGGACAAGGCACTCCGCTCTAAAAGAACTGTTTACATTTCTGAGTTCCAGCCTCAAAGCCAAAACATCTAGATATGAGGACCAATGCTCCCTCTAAGCTATGGGAGTCCTGTGAGCAAAACCTCTACCTTGTGAGCTCCTGGCATTAGAGCTGTGAGCGAGAGATTTGGCTGCTGCATAAAATAGTGTGCTCTGGAGCCACTCTTCCTGAGCTAAGACAAAAATGTGTGAGCCGGAGGCTAAAAAACTGAGAGCTAACTCACACTCACTCAGCTTAGAGGGAACACTGATGGCGACCTGTGGCTCCAAGCTCCTACCTTGACAGGGAGGGTGGTTTCAACCTAGTGGCAGAATGACACTGGTCAGAGTCTTCTGGTCAGAAGAGGGAGGGTTTTGCCAGGACCATCCGATTTCTGGATCGACAGTGGATCTGGATTCTGAAGGTATTGAACACCAGTGTTTGAGATGCGAAGGGTTAGGTCTTGCCAGAGCAGCCAGAATGCATTCCTAAACAGATAATAATTCCTAAACGAATAATAAGTGCACTATTTGTTTATAAATATTGGTTTGTCTGTTCCCTTCTGTAAGATAAATACGGCAATTGCCACTTGCTTAAAACTTTGTGCAGCATGGTTTTCTTTCAATAAATGGTTTTAACTTTGGAACAGGTTTTCTTCTCTCTCTCTCTCTTTCTCCAACGATGGGGTTCCTGCCAGTTTCAACCCCACCCCCCCTTGTTTAGCCGGGTGGGGGCTGGAATTCCCAGGAAAAGCTCCTGGACTCTAAATTAATTCCCCCCCCCCCGCACAGATCATCACAACCCCCTTCTGGGTCTGTTGGGACAGAACAAACTGGTACCTCTGGCCGTGGCATCTCTGCCAGAATCCAAAGATGGACCATGACGCTGCCTGCTGATGAGGACAAGCAGACCTTTATGGACGTCGATGCCCTCAGCGGCAGACTGCTCCTCCCAGAGGCCCCCCCCCCCCAGTCAATGCCACGGCCTGCTAAAGCCCTTCTTCTGACTGGGCAGGCACCTCTGGCTCTCTCGCAGACAGCACAGAGGTTTAGCAGGGGACAGACCTTCTTCTGCGTGCAAAGAACGAGGGTACAAACAGAAGGGCTAAGAAGGGAGGCGACCGTTTATCGGCTTAAGGAGCCTTCAGGTATCCACGATGGATGCCTTCGAATAGGGTCCTGAGGAGTCCCACCCCCAGGTTGGAGAACCTGCAGTGCCAAAGCGGCCCTTTGAAACATGTCCTGTTGACATTGCAAGGACAAAGGAGCAAGCACCCAGGCACATGTGCTGTCACACTGCCCCCCCCTCTCTTGTGTGTGGTTAGGCATGATGTGGTTTTAAGTTTCTTGTTGTTCCTCTCTCTCTCTCAAGGTATGTAGTGCTGCCACCAAGAATTTAATTCCAGTCTTTAATTAACCTTTCCCACAGTATTGTGCCCAAGCTCTGAGGTTCCTGTGTTGGACTATGTGGTTCTGAGGATGAGACTTTTATATTTTAAACAGCATATGACTCTGGGTTAACTATAATCAAGATAAAACTTTATTTGCACGAGAAGCAAATTGGTTACGAGATGTTTTGTTAAGTTGCTCAGTAAAATCACTGTCAGCTTTCCCCCCTCACACTCTTGTAATACTCTGACAATATTTTTGTCATTGTTCAGTCGCACAGTCGAGTCCGACTCTTCGCGACCCCATGGACCAGCTCCCGCCAGGCCCTCCTGTCTTCTGCTGTCCTCTGAAGTCTGACAATATTAGATTTTACCTAATATGCCCGCTGAAGTGGGCCGGGACAATGACAGTTCTCTTTCACAAATACTGGGAGGTAAACCTTTTCTTGTGCAGAGACAAACCCCCCCCACCAATCTCAAACCACTCCTCACCCACAGTAATGCAACACCTAATTTGAACATGGAGACTGGTACCAGAGCTTGCAATAAACCCAAATGCAAACTTTGGTGCCACAGACACCCTGCCAACACAGTCACTGGGCCCAGCAACACCAACAACACCATCTTGGGCGTATTCACTTGCTCCTAACGTTGTGTATGCCATTAAATGCCAGCAGTGCCCTTCAGTTCTCCATATAGGACAAACAGGACAGACCCTATCCCAGAGGATAAATGGATACAAATCAGACATCAGGAATCACAAGACTGAGACACCTGTAGGGGAACACTTCAGCCTTCCAAGGCATCCAAAGGCTGACCTCAAAGTAGCTGTTTTATTGCGAAGGAACTTCAGGAACAGAATGGAAAGGGAAAAAGTTAAATGACAAGTTATTACAACACTCGGAACAAACACCCCACCAGGACTAAACAGGGATACTGGTTTCTTATCCCATTACACATGCTAACTCATTCAATCCTCATGCATGTATTCTCACCAAGAAGGGCTATACATCCCCTATATTTTGATGTTTTTCTTTTCTTTAGATAGTATATTATAATAGTGATTGTAATGTGTTATGACAATAAAGGTTGTGTGATGTGATGATTGGAATGCAACGCACTATCTTGTTGATCTCTGACATAATACTGTACCCCAGGAAAAGGATTGTCAGTTAACTCCATGTTTTATTGAAGCAAAATGTTATTACTCCTCTTAGCGATTAAGAATACAATTGAATGTGTAATGTAATTTGGAATTGTAGATTTAAATGCAGTTCTTTGTTTTGGGGACAAGGAAAACACTCTACACAGCCAAGATGCTGTGAAATTCACGTCCATGCTAGAAAGGAGATGGATTGGGGGGGGGGAGAGTCTAAGGACGGGATTCTTACAAATTAGGGCACATCACTCTCCAGTTGAACCGAAACGGATGATAACCAGGAACTAAGATTGTCATTCTTTTGATGTTAAAAAAATGTGTCCTTGCTGTTTTGCCTGCCGATTTAACAAACCACTCCTATACAGACAATATGTAATTCCATCTCATTGTCTGACAAAGTGTTGTTGTTCAGTTGCACAGTCGAGTCCGACTCTCCGCGACCCCATGGACCAGATCACGCCAGGCCTTCCGGTCTTCCGTCGTCCTCTGAAGTTGGCTCAATTTCATGTTTGTTGCATCTATGACACTGTCTAACCATCTCATCCTTTGCCATCCCCGTCTTCTTTGACCTTCAATCTTTCCAAGCATCAGGGTCTTCTCCAGTGAGTGCTCCCTTCTCATTTGGTGGCCAAAGTATTTGAGCTTCAGTTTCATTATCTGGCCTTCCAGGGAACAGTCAGGGTTGATTTCTTTTAGGATTCACTGATTTGATCTCCTTGCAGTCCAAGGGACTCTCAAGAGTTGAAAAGTATGCAGACGGAGAGTGATTTCAGCTAAGCATACCTTTATTTAGTTCAGGACAAAGACAACTGACCGGCTCGCAGGCCGGTTTATATATGTTCAGAAAACCCGCCACCAAGCATACCTAAACACACCCCCTACTCCCGATAGGCTATTTACAGTAACCGGGCGACCATTGGTCTCCCGGCTGGGAAGCTAGCCCTTTTGATAGGGCCGGCTTGGATCCTCCAGATCCTTTGTCTTTCGACTGAAGCTAACATAGGAATTGTGCCTGGCCAGCCCGGGCAAGTCCGGGCATGTCAGGCTGAATACATTACACCCCTCCCCCCTTGGTTCGCAATGCACCCACAGACGAAGTCCTTCAGGTGCGCTGGTGGCTTCCTGGGGCGAGTCGAGCGGCGAGGTTCCGGGGTGGCGATTGGTTCGGTCTCGGGGGCCCCTGGAGTCGAGTGGGCCGGGCCCGG
>NW_015161990.1:359965-361638 GCF_001447785.1 Gekko japonicus | reverse complement strand
AGCCACATGGTTGGGTGGCCTCTGGAATGGCGATGGCGTCGGGAGCGTTGTGGAGGGCGCTGCTGCTCTTGGGGTCAGCAGGGTGCGGAGCGGAGCCGGGAACGGGGCGATGAGCGGTTGCCGGAGAGCTGGGGTGCGAAGCGGCGCGGTTCCCGGAGGTCTTGGCGTCGGTGCTTGGTGCAGCGCTCGTGTCGGCGTCCGGGTCTTTGTTCATGGGGTCGTGGATCCCACCTTCGTAGCCAGTGAAAAGTATGCAGACGGAGAGTGATTTCAGCTAAGCATACCTTTATTTAGTTCAGGACAAAGACAACTGACCAGCTCGCAGGCCGGTTTATATATGTTCAGAAAACCCGCCACCAAGCATACCTAAACACACCCCCTACTCCCGATAGGCTATTTACAGTAACCGGGCGACCATTGGTCTCCCGGCTGGGAAGCCAGCTCTTTTGATAGGGCCGGCTTGGATCCTCCAGATCCTTTGCCTTTCGACTGAAGCTAACATAGGAATTGTGCCTGGCCAGCCCGGGCAAGTCCGGGCATGTCAGGCTGAATACATTACAAGAGTCTTCTCCAGCACCATAGTTCAAAAGCATCTATTCTTCGGCGCTCGGCCTTCCTTATAACCCAGAACTCTCGCAGCCATAACATGACTACTGGGAATACCATTGCTTTGACCATGCGGACTTTTGTTGGCAGGGTGATGAGGTCTCTACTTTTTATCATGCAGTTTAGGTTCGCCATCACTTTCCTCCCAAGGAGCAGGCGTCTTTTAATTCCATGGCTGCTGTCACCGTCTGACCAAGTGTGCACGCACACACAAAAGCTCACACCTTAAATAAAAGTTTGTTGGTCTTAAAGATGCCCCCGCTGGACTCCCACTTTGTTCTCTGCCCCCTGAAGTCTTCCTCTTCCTCCTTCAGCGTCTGAATGCCTTTCACAGCCCTCTTGTCTAGGATTCTAAGTAGAAGACTGCTTCTCAGACTCTGCGCAGACTGACCACCACTGGCTGGCTGAACATGGCTGCCTTCTCTCCCTCTCTCTACACACACACACACACACAAACACCCCCCTCTTAGCTCCGCCCACACTCTCAGCCACCAACCAATCACCTCACCCACTCATCTCCCTCTTTCATCCACCCCCCTTTGTTCTTCTGAAACTTTGTACTCTGAAACTTACCCTTCAGAGAAACCCAGGCGGATAACTGAAAATCAATACACAGGCCCAGGGGTTGTTTCATAGAAAAAGAGCTAGGGGAACCCATTAGCATAACTCATTAGCATATGCCACACCCCCTGACATCACCGGAAGTGTGTCATAAGGCCACACCCCCTGACATCACCGGAAGTGTGTCATAAGGCCACACACCCCGCCCCCAACGGTCCCGGCCGCCACCGCTGGCCTTGCAGCTCCACTGCCGAGCCCCATGAGGGGCCCGGCAGTGGACCTGCAAGACCGGCGGGAGTGCAAGGAAGCCCCGCGAAGGAAGGCCCTCCCTGGCCCCAGGCAGGCAGGGGTGGGGAGAGGGGGGGAGGAAGCAACTTACCCTCCCTCTTCTCCTGCCTCCTCCTGGCTGAATGAGGGCCGGAAGCGGGGCGGCCGGAAGCGGGGGGCGGGGCTCCGTCATGTGCCCCGCCCCCGTACCTCACCGGGGGAACTGTGATCCCCCGCGT
>NW_015161990.1:357395-359824 GCF_001447785.1 Gekko japonicus | reverse complement strand
CTCCTGTTTTCTCTTCTATTTCAGATTTATCTTCCTTTCTGCCTTGGCCTCGGCCACTCCGGATTTTCTGTGTTCGAATCGAGGCCATTTAAGCCCACAGCAAAACAGCATGTAAACGGATGCCAACGGCAAGAGCAGGCTAAAACTGGGCTGACCACTGAACGGAGGTAATATAATACAGAATGGGGGGAAAGCCCAGAATAAAAAGAAGGCTGAATTCAATTCTGGTGCAGAATTGGGGGTGGGGGCTGGATTAAACAGAAGGCTGAATTCGTTTTTAGTGCGGAAGGGCTTGGAGGACACCGCAGTGAACATGGATCGAAAGGGGAAGGCAGAAAGGACCTTAATCCATACCCCTCCTGAGTGGCTCACGATGTCTTTCCCCTGGGGGGCCCCCCATTTTATCCTCATAGCAACCTTGTGAGGTATGCCAGGCTGCGAGTGACTGGCCCAAGGTCACCCAACAAACTTCCATGGCAGATCGGACACACTGCCTCTCCGGAAGGAGCAGCCGTGGAACCGAGGGACGTGTGGGCCCGTGTGTGTGTGTGCGTGTGAGCCACCCCTTAGGGCCCAGGGAACCATTCCTCCCCCAAAGCATCCTTCCAGTCTGTAATGCGCTGATCCTGTTTCCTTGCGACACGGTGCTGGCAGAGGCAGGGTGAGCCTGGGGGGGTTAAACAATCGATCACCAGGATCCTGGCAGCCACTCATTAGGATGCAACGTTGTGTAAGTAGCCTATTGCTGGGAGTGGGGGTGTGTGATGGGTGTGCCGTTCTATGGGCTTATGAGCAGGTGGGACTGCAAGACCCTTGTCCCAGTTTGAAGTGCCCCCCCCCCCAACCGAAAGACAGCCAGGTGGTGTGATTTCTGTGTTCCTGGATATACGCTGAATTCTGGAAAGAAACACAACTGGCTGTCAGGAGGGAAAGACAGGCACAGGCGAAGGACGTAATCAAGGGGATAAGAGAAACACACGGGGTGGGGGTGGGGGGAGCGTAGGAAAGCCTCAAGACAACCTTGTGCAACATTGTGAAATGGGCACCACACACGCAAGGCAAAGCTGTCATCGGCAGACAAAGTGCTGAAGGAAGCCGCGCAACGCAATCCTTCGCAATGGAAAGGGAAGCTCCCCATGTCCACGGGGTCCCGATGCCACCCCTACACTGGGGAAGCAGCTAGAGGAGTGGCACGTCAAAAACGACCACCTTCATTATGGGTTTTCCTGCAAGGCACTTCATTTTGAGAATTAATTTCCGGCACAATCTTCAGGTTCTGGAATTTCAGCATACGAAACCCATGCCCCCCCCCCTTTTAAAAAGTACCTGAAATTAAAATGGGAGTGTTTTTTTAAGTGCATTCCCTGTAAGATGACCCCATGACTTTAAAAGGGGACTAGACAGATTCATGGAGGTGGAAAGGCCTGCAAATGGCCATTAGCTATGATGACCAAATAGAACCTCCACGTTCAAGGGCAGCAGTGTACTCGATTGCCAGGTTTTTTTTTCGGTGTGTGTGTGTGTGTGTGTCACTGTTGCCTTTATTCCTGGCTGGGGACTTCAACTGGTTGGTTAGCAAGGGAAACAGGACACTGGACTAGAGAAACCTCTCGCGTGATCCCAGTAAGCCTCTTTTTGTGTTCTCATGAAGGGTACAGGGGCACTTAGTTATTTTTACAGAGGGTTTTTAGAATGTTAATCAGGGACCCCACTGCTTCCTCTGCATCTTTAAGTATGCCACTGAATTATTAAAGTGTGTGGGAAGGAGACTGCAGGGTTGTTGTTTTTTCTTAATGTTGAGGGAAAGGCATTCTGTGCACGCCCAGAAGTATTTTTCCTTACAGAACTCAGGCTGTGCTAAAACAAGAGAAGAGAATGGATCTATACCCTGCCCTCCACTCCCCGAAGGAGTCTCAGAGCGGCTTACAATCTCTTTTTCCAGAACAGCTCCGAGACAACTTGTGACTGACCCAAGGTCACACCAGCCGCTGCATGTGGAGGAGTGGGGAATGAAACCCGGTTCCCCCAGGTTAGAGCCTGCCTCCCTCCTGCACCCCCCCTCCCCAAAGGAGTGCCTGGGGGCTGGATGGGGAGTCGTGGGGGCCCCATTGGCGTTGAGTCAGGGGGCCGGGCCCCGGCATGCCCCACTGTAGCTACAGGCCTGGGGGTGGCCAACCCCCCTTGCCAGAAGGTGGTGGGGCTCTTCAGTGGGTCATGGGGGGGGGGAGGTGGCGGGGGCTCTCTATTCTTCGGTAGCGCTCCATCCTGTGACCAGAGGTCCTGTGGTGGTGGGTAGAGCTCTGGATGGGGGCAGGTGAGTGCAGGCAGGCAGGCAGGCAGGCAGGGGGGGCAGAGCGGGGGCAAGGGGGCCCTACCCCCCCTGAGCTGCTCCTGAGGGGGGGGGGCGGCGGCTGCCGAAGCCAGGCTGG
>NW_015161990.1:341323-355496 GCF_001447785.1 Gekko japonicus | reverse complement strand
TGGGGAGGAGGAGAGGAGCCTTGTGCAAACAGGGTGACGCGCGCTGCTGCTGCCGGGGCTGCTCCTCCCGTGGGTCCGCCAGCCAGCCAGCCAGCCAGCGGTGGTCTGTGCGGGGGGGGGGGGGGGTTGGGGAGGAGGAGAGGAGCCTTGTGCAAACAGGGTGACGCGCGCTGCTGCTGCCGGGGCTGCTCCTCCCGTGGGTCCGCCAGCCAGCCAGCCAGCCAGCGGTGGTCTGTGCGGGGGGGGGGGGGGGGGGGGGGGGGAGAACAGGAGGTGCCCACAGAGAGCCCTGGACACTCTCCTTCCTTCCCACACTTGCCCTTGGGGAAGGAAGGCAGGCAGAGACATGGGCAGCAGCAGGACTTCAGCTGGACGGGCCTTTTAGGAGAGAGCTTTGGTGAATGTAGGTTGCAGATCAGGGGTGTCTTATGGGGGAAGGGTTATCCACTGCAGTGCTCTAGCGTGGAACTGTGTAGTCCTCTAAAGAGTTTTAGAAAGGAGGGTCAGAAGCGGTGGGCTCCCTCCCCCAGGGGCTTCTGTGTCGGTGGCTTTAGGGTCAGCCTTTTGCCAGCTACCCAACAGGGCTGAGTTAGAGGCGCTCTCAAAGAGTTCTCAAACCGTGGATTTGTCTGGTGATAATTAAGAGAAGGAATTAACATTAAAGCTGTTTGGGCAGCGTATTTTTGCAGGTTTGATGCCATACCCCCCAAAAATCATATTCTGACATAGCTGTAAAATTGATCTGAGATTCTCTCTTTTTAAAAAAGTTATGGCTTAAAAATCTATACTGTGTCATGCCTTCTAAAAATTGGACTAGTATTTATATCTGTTGTGAACAATGCACGTATTGGCAAAAGATCGCTTCTGCATAGAAAACTACTGTTAAATGAAGAACATAAGAGAAGTCAATGTTGGATCAGGCCAATGGCCGATCCAGTCCAATACCAGGGGCCATCAGGAGGTCCAGCAGTGGGGCCAGGACACTAGAAGCCCTCCCACTGTTGCCCCCCCCCCCAGCACCAAGAAGACAGAGCACCGCTTGCCCCAGAGTCCCTATCTATCCCTTGGGGCTAATAGCCACTGATGGACCTCTTTGGGTGAAGAAGGACTTCCTTTTGTCCGTTCTAACCTGACCGCTCAGCAGTTTCATGGAGTGCCCACGAGTTCTTGTACTGTGAGAAAGGGAGAAAAGTACCTCTCCCTACTTGCTCCATCCCTCGCGTAATCTGATAAACCTCGATCATGTCACCCCCACAGCTGTCGTTTCTCCAAGAATAAAGAGCCCCGAGCGCTTTAGCCTTTCTGCATAGGGAAAGTGTTCCAACCCTTTCATCATTCTAATTTAACTACCATAAAATTAAGAACGTAAGAGAGGAACTGAGTCTTCCCGACTGGTGATTTAAATCAGGTCCACTTCTGGCGTGAGGGGAGTGCTCAGGCGGGGGCTAAAGGTGTGGGCTTGCTGCCTCGCAGGTGTGGAGCAGTGTGAGCGGAAGGAGTTCCCGTGCGGGACTGGCGAGTGCATCCCTTACAAGTGGACCTGTGACGGCAAGGCGGAGTGCAAGGACGGCTCAGACGAGTCCCAGGAAGCCTGCAGTAAGTTGGTTGGATGAAGCCGCTCGGGAGGGGACCGTCCTTTCCCCGTGCCCATTGCCTGTGGCGGAACGGGTGACATCGGCGCGCACTCAGTGCGCCATCTGGTGGGGGAAAGCGGGCTGTTTCTCTCCGGCAGGAATGTCAGGAGCCTTCTGATCAGGTGCCCGGAGGAGACGTGAGCATTGTCAGGAAAAGGGGCATCGATTAGGTCAGTGAGGGAGACCTGAGGAGCGATGTGGACCTCTCCCAGTGCCAGTTCTCTGCCTCCCGCGTGCATCCAGGCACAAGGGGAGGCCTGCTAGAAAGACGGGGCCTGCCCTGCCCCAAGATAAAAGGGGCACCTGTCTTCAGAGACGTCGCGGTCTGGCTGCCGCGTGTGGCAGATGGCATGTTTGGCACAGTTTTGCATCGCAGGTTGCAGTGGCACCCTGAGAACAGGCCAGCTATTTCCTGCACAGGGCCTGGGGAGCAGAGCGGCAGGTTCCCAGTGGTGTCTTGGGTGGACCCTGTTGCCTCACTACTGCACGTTGTGCTAGGTCCTCGACATGGCGGAAGCCTCTTTTTTGGGGGGGGGGGGGTATTCTTCATATGTGCCTGTATGCGTGCACCTGGAAGTCATGGTGGCCTCTGGTGATGGACCCCTCCTGGGGCCCTGGCTGAACGAAGCCTGCCCCTGTCCTCCCGACTGCTGGTCTTCCAAGGAGGTCTCCCATCCCAGGGCTTGCCAGAGTTGACCCTGCTTAGCTGACGAGAATTCAGGGTGACCGGGCAGCAGTCTTCTTGACTCTAAGGAAGTAAAGCCAGGTACCAGGTCTTAAATGAAATAAATAAAGGCCGCTTTCTGAAGAGATCTGGGGTGCTCATGGCAACCTGCATTTTAAAAAAAGCCACAAGGCAAGTGGCAACTTAAAGGCTACCAGCACTTATTTCCATTTGAGTTTTTGGGAGTCACGCAGCTCATTGCCTCAGGCTGGCTGCCAGGGTCGGTTTTGCTTTTCCCCCATGGTGGGACTTCACGCTGCCTCTCCTCTCCGCCCAAGTCCCTTTCGTTGCTGCTTCACATTGACTTGCACAGAGGAGGGAGCTGGAGCAGCTAAAACCGCCCGGCGGGTGTCCTCCTGTGCGAGAGCGTTCTCTCATAGCACCGTACGCAAGGGTGCTGTTACGCAGTGGCGAGCCTGGGGCACGGCTTACCATTCAGTTTGTCTTCTCAGGGTCTGTGACTTGTGATCCGGGGCAGTTCAGCTGTGGTGGCCGCATAAATCGTTGCATTGATATGTCCTGGCGGTGTGACTCACAAGCGGATTGCGAAAATGGATCCGATGAAGAGAACTGTCGTAAGTTGGAAGGGCTGTGCTACTCTCTTAAGTGGAGGGTTGGGGGTCTTTTTGACGGGGGTAGGGGGATGCCGGTGGGACCAGGCGCCTGAATGCCGCTTCTGCATCCACGTGTGCATTCAGAGTCCAGAGTTGAGGCCTCATGGTATCACAGCCCCATGATATTTGGGATGCTTCCCAACTCTTATACGTGACGCTAAATTGGCTGTAATGGAATTGACATTTGTCGTTTCCCCACCCATGTGACTAGTGGTCTGATTGGCACTCAAGAATGCGTGTCTTCCGTCTTCCGCCTGAAGAAATCTGTTGGAAAGCACATAGAATCTCGAGTTGGAAGGGGCCATACAGACCATCTAGCAGCCCAACCCCCTGCCCAGTGCAGGACCAGCAGGATTGCAGAGCTTTATATTGCTAGTTAGTGCCGTAAAATCTAACTTCCTTCTCGTCCTAGTCCAGTCAGTGAGTGTAATGACTCTGCTTGCCATGAACATGCAGGATCTGATCATTTCAGTGTTGCTTAGTGGAATCTGGACCCCCTGGTTGTAAACAATGTATGGCTCGGGGAAGAAGTCGCCACCACGTTCTTTCTGGTGTGTCCGAAGAAACTGGTGCAAACTGGAACCGTAAAAAGAGTCATGCGTTTTAGTGGCCCTTGAGGTCGTGGCAGGTGCACTGGTGGGGGCTCCCGTGTCCCAAGCCGTGGGTGCACCTGGTGAAGAGTCTCCTGGGGCCGCCTTCTTGCTCAGAGTCCTGCAGCTTCCATACACCTTTTGGCGGGACACTTTGGTCCTCATCCCCATGGGAGGTGACGCTGAGGAGCGTGCCGTTGCGGAGGCTGGCGTTGGTTCCTTGGGGCTCTTTCTCCCCCCCTCCCACCTTGTTGTGGATTCCTTTAGCTGCATGCTGAATGTGGGGGGGGGGGGTTTTCTCACAAAAATAACAATTGGAAAATTCCCTGGAAAGTCACCATTGCCTCCAATGCGGTGTGATCGGCTTTAGCGTGTTTATTCTGACTTACTTTTTAGAAGCATCTCATTTTTTATGTCCCAGTAGCGACAAATACTTGAACTGAAATACGTAACGAGGGGGAAAAGCAAATCAAGTACTGTTTTAACGTTTTAAAACCAGTCAAATCCTTATGTCTAGGACAACATAGTGTGTGCTTGATTAAATTTAAGCAGAAAGTGGAAGGCCGGGAGAGCGGCCGACCCGGGAATGGCAGGCCAGCCAAAGCACGCGGGGGGGGGGGGGCAAAAGGGCCTCCTGGGCGGCTCCGGGACCCTCTGCCCGTCCACTCACCTCAGCCGTGAAGGTCGTGAGGGCGCCTCTTTATTTGCCTGACTAGTTAGATTCAGGGCGGGTTAGTGATTATAATCTCCCTTCTACCTTATGAGACGAGACACACACATAAGAATTTTATCTTTGGTTTTGATGGGATGTGCACAGCTCGGGATGTGCACACCTTTCTTACACGTCCAGGGAAATGCTGATGGCCACTTTGGGATCAGGAAGCAATTTTCCTCCAGGCCAGTTTGGCCTCGGGGGATCCTGGAGGCCCCCCCCCCTTTTTTTTCTGGGCACGGAGCGGGGGGGGGGTTTCCCTCTGGGCTCCTGGTCACCGTGAATTTCCTGCAATGTACTCAGGGGGGTTGGAGTGGATGACCTTGGAGGGCCCTTCCAACGCTATGGTTCTATGGAGGTATATGTATGACTGGGGCTGGTCTTTTTTTAAAAAAAATGGACTTTATGGGGACTTTGATTTTTATTTGTGGTTAATGGACAAAACTGGAAAATTTCCCACAGAAAACTAAATCCCTGGACGATGTTCTGGTGTACTCTGGCTGGAAGCTGTAATCGTGGGTGTTTTTTTTTTGGTACAGCCCCTAAGAGCTGTGCGGCCAGTGAATTCCGGTGCCAGAACGGGAATTGTATCGCCACGGATTTTGTCTGTGATCAAGACGACGACTGCGGGGATGGGAGTGACGAAGCCCGCTGCCCCGCCCCCGCCTGCCACCCGGAAATGTTTATGTGCAACAACTCCGACTGCATCCCGAAGCTCTGGGCCTGCGACAAAGACGAAGACTGCAAGGACGGGTCGGACGAGTGGCCGGAGCACTGCGGAGCCCCGGGAGAGGCCCAGAAAACCCCCAGCCCCTGCTCTCCGCTGGAATTCCGCTGTGGGAGCGGAGAGTGCATTCACCAGCGCTGGAAGTGCGACGGTGGCTTCGACTGCCGGGATAAATCAGACGAGGCAGACTGTGGTACGCTCGGGGGAGTGGGGAGAGTGGGAGGGGAGGCGTGGCGGTTGTGTAGCAAGAGTGGGGCTCAAGTCCGTCTTCTCTTTGAGGCTGATAATAATCATAAGAACATCAGAGAAGCCAGTGTTGGATCAGGCCAGTGGCCCCTCCAGTCCGACACTCCTGTGTCACACAGTGGCCAAAAATACCAGGTGCCACCAGGAGGTCCAGCAGTGGGGCCAGGACACCAGGAGCCCTCCCACTGTTGCTCCTGACCCCAAGCTCCCAGAATACAGAGCATCCCTTGCCCCAGACCGAGAGTTCCTATCTAGGCCTTGTGGCTCCTAGCCACTGGTGGACCTCTGCTCCTTATGCTTATCTAATTCCCTTTTGAAGCCGTCCATGCTTGTAGCCGCCACCACCTCCTGTGGCAGTGAATTCCATGTGTGCATCACTCTTTGGGTGAAGAAGGACTTCCTTTTATCCGTTCTAAGTGGACTGCTCAGCCATTTCATGGAGTGCCCACATGGTGTTCTTGTACTGCGAGAAAGGGAGAAAAGTCCTTTTCCCTACCTGCTCCATCCCATGCATAATCTTATGAAGCTCGATCATGTCACCCCTCAGCCGTCGTTTCTCCAAGCTAAAGAGCTCCAAGTGCTTCAGCCTTTCTCCACCAGGAAAGTGTTCCAACCCTTTTGTCATTCGAGTAGCCCTTTTCCTGGCACTGTGTGTGTGTGTGGGGGGGCCTAGCTCCTTCCAGGAGCATCCCCTTGGGCCTCTCTGTCCCACTCTGAGCGTGAATCAAGGGAAGCCGTGTGTCGCCCTGGGATTTGGCCTTCGGGTGAGTGTTCAGCCCTGGTGGCTCCCTCTGTCTGTGCGTCTGTCTGTCTCTCTCTCTGAAGAGTCTCGTCTTTCTCCGCAGTGAGAGCCACGTGCCGCCCAGATGAGTTTCGCTGCGATGACGGGACCTGCATCCACGGGAGCCGGCAGTGCAACAAGGAGAACGACTGCAAAGACCTGAGCGACGAGGTCGGCTGGCCAGCCCTCTTTTTCCTTTTTAGAATTCTTTTAAGTTTTCCTTATTATAATAACAAAATAAAGTCAACAGCAGTAAGTTAAAACCTACGAGCACAGTCGAGGCATGTTGCTGGCCCTGGCAAGCACTGGGATGGGAGGACCTCCAAGCAATACCAGGGCTGGGACGCAGAGGCAGGCAATCCCCAGGCACCTCTCTGGAAAACGTCCCAGGCCCCCCACTAGGGTTTTTTTAAATAAGAGTATCCTGGTTTATCTAACTAATATATTTAAAGTTGTGGAGATATTAGTCCCTAAATATTTCCAGGATATGGGATTCCATTTAAATTGGTACTGTGTTTTAGTATACTCTGGTGTATTCTGTGCTGCCTTCAGCGGTATTAATTCTGATTTGGCATTGTTTATTTGGAAACCTGATAATTCCCCATAGTGTTTATGAAATATTCATTATAACTGGGATATGGTAGAGGTACAATTGGGTCTGAAATTGTTCATCAGACGCTTTCTCTGCATCCAGAGAGAGAAGAACTGCCCCCTTGTCCACCTATTAAGAGTTCGACGTATGTCTAAATATCAGCTGTTTGACATTTCGGGATGAGACCAGTTTGGTCTTCCTTGGTATGATGGTGGATGGATTTGCTAATCCTGGCTTCTGAGAGCACAGTCAATATTTTTGCATCTCGATTTGGAAGGGGGGAATTGGATGGTAAGAAGCTGATAAAGTTGTATCTCCGCCCTTTTTTGGCAGAAGAATTATGCTGGCTTCTTTCCATATTTGTGGGACTATACTTTTTTGCATGATCTCATTGAGTGTAGTTGCTAAAGGTTTAGCTAAGTGGTCTTTAAACCCGAGTCTTCCAGGTGTTTTATTGCATTTGAGGGTTTTTATTGTGGTTTTCATCTCCTCCTCATGGATTGGGGCATCTAAATTTTCCTTGTGCTCTATTTCTAGTTTATGTTTAGTATGCGTCAACAAGAATTGTCTGATACCTAGTACGCTAGGATTAGGGTTACATGTGTTTTACATTAAAGCCTTCTCTGCCCTGAGCAGAATTCACAGGAATGCAAAGTGGTCCACAGTGTGACGCTGAATGAAGGACTTCCTCTTGCTTTCTTGTCACAGTGACCACCTGTGAAGGAGCCCGCTCGTTCAAATGCCATTCGGGAGAGTGCATCTCCATGGACAAGGTCTGCGACTTGCAGAGGGACTGCAGCGACTGGTCGGACGAGCCCGTCAAGGAGTGCCGTAAGGATCAAATCTCCTGTCCTCCTGCTCGTGTGCCGCTTTGCTCACGCGAAGCGTCATCATGGGGTTCGGGGGTTCTGGGCCTGCTAGCTAGAGCCTTCCGCTGCCTCTCAGTGCCCTGCGGGCCTGCGGTAGTGGTGGGGGACGGGTTGTATGCTGCGGCCTTCCTCAGTCCGAGTGAGTCATCCCGGGGGGGGGGGGAATAGCCGGAATGGGAACCGGGGAGTTGCAGTGAGCTCCTGGGTGCGAGGGGGTTAGAGGCTCTGTGTTCTTTCACGTCAGAAGAATCACCGGTATGGAAAGCAGGGCTGAAGTCTAGTGGCCAAGAAGAGCCTGAGCTGTGAATCCTTAAGTTGCTTGGATGAAGAATTTGTCTTCCTGGCGACTCTGAGGGGGGGGGGAGCCCCTGGCTCTTAATGGCACTCAAGGGAGCCCTCAGCCAGCCCCCCACCGCCCCCCCACCCCAGCCAGCACGGCCTTTGCACTTCCTAGGGAAGTTTCCCGTCAAGAAGGGAAATCTCATAGGAGTTTGCCAGGCAGGGTTGCCTTGAAAGAACAACTCGGCTACTTCTGACGATCCCAAGTAATCTCTAATTCTAGAAAAATAGTCCTGCTGCTGGTGGTGGTGGGGGGATTCTGATCGGGTGGGGAAAGGATAAGCAGTAATTGAAGTGCAGGATGGAGACAAAAGCATTTATCTGAGGAACCTTTACAACAACACCGTGAGGTAGGCTAGCACTGCCCCTAATCCCTGGGTTGGGTGGCCATGGACTGTAGGGTTTTCTCCCCCCCCCCCCCCCAAGAACGTTTTTCCAGAAAGGAGGAGGAAATAACGCCCCGGCACAGACTTGGCCTTTTAGAAATAAGAGCTGAGGAGTCTGTGCAGGACTTCAGGAGGACCCAAATCCCCTGTGTGTAAGAGACACCCCCCATCCCCCACCCCCCAAAGAAGACAGGAGAGGGGGTGGTTGTGTTGTTTTTTTTAACTTCTGTTTGGCCTCTGTGGGAACCAGGGTCCTGGACTCGGGTGTGTGTGTGTGTGTGTGTGTGTTTGGTCCGGCCCAGCTACACATCTGTCCTGCACTGAGACAGCTGTTTCTGGGACTCAGAACAACTCATGATGGGGAATTAAAAACATGGCACACTTGATTCCTGTTCTGCACACGCAACACACACCAGGCTCCCCTGCCAAGCCTCGTGGGGTGTGAAGCCCCTTGGGCAGGGGGCAGGTTCCTTGCAAGCTCCCTGCACTTGGGGGGGGGGGTCGCTGCCAGCCAGTTCAGTGCGGTTAGCTGTGATTTTGTGGGGCAGGACCTAGGAATGTTGCAGGGTGGGTGAGAGATTATTCTGATGGGGCCTCTTGGTTGTTGTTTTTTTAAGTGCTTGCACATGTGTGTGTTTTGTGTGCCTGCCTGGAAGTCACGGTTGACTTCTGGTGACCCCTATGGGGGTGGGGGGTGGCCACTTTTTGGAAAGGTGGCTTGATTAGCCAGCCTCCGTGTTGTTGTCCTGCCTCTGGTAAAATGCCTCTCGGAGGCCGCCCTTCCACGGACTTGCCGGAGTCGGCCCTGCCTAGCTTCTGAGGTCTGATGGGATCAAGGGGGGGGGGGTTTTGCCCGGGCTGCATCCAGGTCAGGTCAGGTCAGGGCGTGTGTGTGTGTGGGGGGGGGCTTAGGGTAGTTCACGAGCACGGTCGACCGTGACGAGGGGTCCCTTCAGCGGCCCGTGCTGTGTTGTTGTGCCTCCTTGCAGGAACCAACGAGTGCCTGGCCGACAAGGGGGGTTGTTCTCACATCTGCAATGACCTGAAGATTGGGTACGAATGTTTGTGTCCGGAGGGCTTCCAGCTCGTGGATCAAAGGAGATGCGAAGGTAGGTTGTGGGGCTGGTCTTTCTCCCGTGTCCGTTTTGACCGAGTGTTTCACGGGTCGCTCCCGCGTCTGGTACCTGCGGCAAGAATGTAACGAGGTGGGCTGAAGCCCGGGGCAAAAGGCCGAGGGGCGGCCAGCCGGTGGCGGAGCCGCTCGCGGGCTGAGCAGTCAGCCTGGCCTGGGTGTGTGTGTCTCTGTGTGTGTGCCGATGGGTCCTGTGCCTGGGGACCCGGGGTCTCCTCCGTGGGCCAGGTGGTGCCTCTCGGCAGTCTCCCCTGGCGCTTCAGGCAGCTGCAGTGGACAGGGCGGCTCGCCCCCGAGGCCTTCCGTGCCTTTGGGGCTGGGGGCCCCCCCAGGTCCTGACGGGACCGCCTCCTCCCACCCTGCCCAGCCCAGGGTCTTACTCTCCCAGGCCCCCCCTGCAGGGGTGGGGTGGGGACGACACCCAAAACGCCATTTTCCAAAATGCTCTCCCCCACAAGGCCTGCCCTGGGGCCTGCCGTTATTACTTCATGGCCTCTGTTTGTACTTTGTAAGCGGCCTCAAGTAATTTCTGAGGCAGCAGCCTATGAATTTCTGAAATAAAGCAGCCTCTGGAAAGCAACGGTGGCTGGAGTGGTCTCTGAGCCAGATAGGAGAGCAACACGTTCAGGGTTGATGAGGGAGTGTACGTGACATTCCCCTGTCGGTCTGTCAAGGCCAGCAGTGTTTTTTTGGGGGGGTCTCTCTCGGGTGGAGGCCTCTGGCCGCGCTGGCTGCCGCCTGGGAGCTTCTCCATGCCGAGTGGGTTCCCTGCCAGGGCCCACCTCCTGAGACCGACTTCTCAAAGGAGAGGGAGGGCGGACGCTACGTGAGGGAGGGGGAGGGCGCGGCGGCCATTGGTATAAAACCTGGGTGGCAAAATCTGCTGCAAAGCCAGATGGGGACGTTGCCGTCTCCTCTTGGATGTCCTCATGGGAAGAATTAGATTGCAGACAAGTTGCACGGTTAATCCTTGGAACAAAACAGAGTTGTGGGAGAGTCCATTCCCACAACCTCAATTGTCCCAAGAACTACTTAATCAGGTGCAAAGTAACACGATCGCCCCAGCCTTGATGCCTGTAGCCAAAACTGTATAAATCCGGAAGGAAGCGACAGGCGTGAATGTAGCATGATCTTGGGTTTGTAGATATTGATGAATGCCTGAGCCCCGACTCCTGCAGCCAAATCTGTATCAATCTGGAAGGAAGCTACAAGTGTGAATGTAACAAAGGCTATCAGATCGACCCCGCCACCAAGACTTGCAAAGCGGTCGGTAAGTTCGGGGTTTTTTTTTTTGTGCTGCCGTGTGCTGTGGCAGGCTTTGGGGTCCGTGGCTGCTCTGCCAATGGGGAAGGTGGGCGAGGGTCTTGATTTCTCCCCTGCTTGCTGTTGGAGACGAGAGAGGACTGCTGGCGTGCAGCCTCTGTTGCAAGACCTCTTCCCAAGAAAGCCTTGGCCCCTCACACAAACCGGGTGTTTGCTTGAGAAAACTTGTGATTCTGGTTTGGGCTGGATAGAATTTATTTTCAGCACTGCTGCACCAGGCATGGTCCCTCCTGTCAGTCTGAGCTGGTGGGCCTGTCTTCTGTGCCACACAGATGGCCACACAGATATTCTGCCGCTTCCTTTTGGGATGTGATTCCCCCCCCCCCCTTCCTTATGCCAAGTGGTCAGACTCGACTTTGCGTCCCTTCCTTTCCTCCCTATTTCCTGCGTGTTGTTAGATCTCGGGGTGTTATTCTTAAACCATAAGCTGCCTTGAGTGCATTGATAAATACAGGACTGTAATAAGTAGGTGTTTAATTTACAGCATTTAAATGCGGCCTTTTTCAAGAAGACTCAAGACGTATCACAAACTATACAAAGCCAGTAAATTAAAAAATGAAATATTGCAAGCTTTTGGTCTTTCTAGCTCAGTTGTTCTTGATGGTTAAAATCCTAAATTAAGAGTTAAAACCCTAAGTCTGGAATCTCGAATTCAGTGCAGATAAAGCAATAATACCAAACAGCCGAGGACGGCGTAACTTGGTGTGTCTCAGGCGCAACTTCTGAGCACAGTTCCTGGTAACAAGTAATCCCGAGTACATAAAAGCTCTCGGGTGCAGGCGGTAGTGGCTAGTGTGTACATTGTGTGTGTGTGCGTGGGGGGGGGCAGGGGGCCTGAAGGGTGCAGTTGAGGGTCCTCTTGAGCCGCCTGGGCTTTGCAGCCTGGTGCCTCTTCTGTGATCTCAGGCATCTGAGGATCCGTTGGTGCCCCCCCCCCCAGCGCTCCACCTTTTCACTCCCTTCCTGTGCGCAGTCCTCCTCCCCACAGAGTGTGGCGCAGGCTGCCTGCCCGTGTCTCCAGCCCGCCTTCTGGCCCTCGCTGCCCTTCCGCCTGGGGGGAGCCCTTGGGCGGCCTCCCTGTCTCTGTCTTCTCAAGTCAGTGCCTGTAAATGGGGGCATCACGTAGGGGTGAGGAGAAATTTTGTCTGATGCAAGGCTAGGAAAAAGGAGCCCACTTGGCCCTGAACGGTGGGAAGGTCAAGTGTGTGGGGGGGGTGGCGTATTGGACCTTTTGGTGCTGGGGATTCGGACCCAAAGTGTGCTGGTCTCCCCCGTAGCCCGGGAGAACGCGTTGGCAGGTGCTGCTGCCGTGAGTTCCCAACGCCCCTCTCTCCTCGTTCTGCCCCCTTTCCAGGCACGATCGCATACCTCTTCTTCACCAACCGCCACGAAGTCCGGAAGATGACCCTGGACCGCAGCGAGTACACCAGCCTGATCCCCCACCTCAAGCACGCGGTGGCCTTGGATATGGAGATTGCCAGAAACGTCGTCTACTGGTCTGACCTCTCTCAGAAGAGAATATACAGGCAAGGGGGCTGTGGTGTCTGTGCCGCGAGTGTTGACAGTGGGGTGTCAAAGGGGCAAGTAAACCCCTTTCGTGCCCAGGATGCGGCGGGCCGGGGGGGGGGGCAGCTGGGTGGGGAACGTTTGTGGTTTGGGCCTCCGGTGGAACCGTGTGTCAGTTGATGATGCAGGGAAGGAAGGTGATGGGGGATGTCCCCACTCAGCACATTTGTGGGAAAGGGGTGTGTGTGTGTTTGGGGGGGGGGTAGATGTGTCCTCGTGTGCCATTCCATAGCACAGCCACAATAAGAGGGTAAATTCAAGCAGTGTAAATGGGCCTCTGAATTCAAAGTGGCTTTTTACAAACAACTGACCTTTGTTTGGAAAAAAAGGTTATGCTGCCTCTACGGGGTACCTGCTGAAGGCACCTTAAGGAATAAGGCATAATAAAAAGTACAATGAAATCTGACAATTAAAAACCCAGCCAAGTGCATAAAAACTGCAGAAAACAAATGAGTGCCTTAAAAGGAGAGTCAAAACAGTTCTCAGGCTTAAAAAAAAAGGTGCTTAGAAGATCAGCCTTTTTAGTTAAAAGCCTGGGTGAAACGGAGCATCGAGAGAGAGAGAGAGAGAGAGAGAGAGAGAGCCGTGTAGGTACCAGGCAAGCCACAAGGGGCCATCACTTCCACTGGTGGCCACCCCTGAGAAAGTCCTGCCTCTGGTTGACACCCACCCCTCCTCCTCCTCCTCCGCAGGGTGGGAGCCCAGGGGACCTGCAGGTCTTCGCTGACCTGGGTCTCCATTTGTGCAGTAGGAATTGGGGGTGGGGGGTGGGTGGGAAGGCCCCGTCTCAAGTGCGTGATGATGGGGTGAACCCCCCCCCCAAGCTGGCCACGGAGGAGGCTTTTCTGCAAACGGGCTGCTGTGCGGAACCTGGCCCAGTCGCTCTGGCTGGTTCCTGGTCCTCTGCCGGAGTAGCGACTCCTGCCCCTCGGTGCTGTGAGGGGTGGGTGGGGAGCGGAGCTCTCTGCTGCAGGGATATGGGGCACGGCCCCCCTTCCTTCCTTCCTTCCCATTGGGGCTCACGGCCTGCCCGTCTTCCCCCACCAGCACCCCGATCGACACGGCCGGCAACGACTCCCATCATTCCACTGTGATCGGCAGCGGCCTTCAGAATCCAGACGGCATTGCGGTCGACTGGGTGCACGGCCTCCTGTACTGGACCGACTCCCACCTGGGCACCGTCTCCGTGGCCAGCACCGAGGGCCAGAAAAGGAAGACCCTGATCAAGGAGGAGGGGGCCAAGCCCCGGGCCATCGTGGTGGATCCGGCGCACGGGTGGGTGCGGGTGAAGAGTTCCCCACACCCGCGGGTGAAGAGTTCCCCACACCCGCGGGTGAAGAGTTCCCCACACCCGCGGGTGAAGAGTTCCCCACACCCGCGGGTGAAGAGTTCCCCACACCCGCGGGTGAAGAGTTCCCCACACCCGCGGGTGAAGAGTTCCCCACACCCGCGGGTGAAGAGTTCCCCACACCCGCGGGTGAAGAGTTCCCCACACCCGCGGGTGAAGAGTTCCCCACACCCGCGGGTGAAGAGTTCCCCACACCCGCGGGTGAAGAGTTCCCCACACCCGCGGGTGAAGAGTTCCCCACACCCGCGGGTGAAGAGTTCCCCACACCCGCGGGTGAAGAGTTCCCCACACCCGCGGGTGAAGAGTTCCCGTCCCCACTTCCCGGGGGCGGGGGGGAGGGGGAAGCAGTTTTGGGTGGTCACAGGAACGGGTGTTGATTTTTTCCCTCCTTCCTTTCCTTTCCTTTCCCTCTTTTCCTCGCCTGCCAGATTCATGTACTGGACTGACTGGGGGTCGTCTGCGAAGATTGCCAAGAGTGGCCTGAACGGAGTGGACAGCTTTGCCCTGGTGAAGGCGGGCATTCAGTGGCCCAACGGGATCACCCTGGGTAAGGGGGGGGGCGTGGCCAGCAGCAGCGGAGGGGGGGGAGG
>NW_015161990.1:326191-341058 GCF_001447785.1 Gekko japonicus | reverse complement strand
GTTTTTTGCCACATAATCATCTTCCTGTCCTCCAGTTTCATTCTTCTTTTTTTTGGGGGGGCGGGGGGGCCTGCTTAATTCTCTCATGATGCCGCTGTGTCTAAACAATGTGTAGAGTTCCCCCTATTGGGGGTGGGCGCCTGTGGCATGGAGAGGCCCCTTGACACGCTGCCCTGTGTGTGCCCGACAGATTATCTAACACCAACTCCTTCTGTGTCGGATTTAACAGTCGCTTGCAGGGATGTATGAGAGAGGAGTTCAGAGATTTCTGTGGAAGGTTGACTTGTAAAATGCCGCATCCCGTTTAATGAGCGGGGGGGGGGGGCCTTGGGAGCAGAGCTTCCCCCTACGGGAAAGGCGCCAGGAACACCCTTTGGGCAGCTGCTGGTGTGTTACAGCATGTGCTTCCAGCACGCCACTTTCAGACATGCGCTCTTGGAAGTTGACGCTGCGCCGTTGGGCAACACCTTGGCTTCCAACCTGGCCTGGAACCGCTCACACCTGAGGTCAAGGACCTTTCTGAGAATTTCTGTAGACATTCCCAGTAGTGGAAGGGAGCCTGCCTGGCCCTGTGTCTAGAGCCAGCGTGGCCTTTTTGCTGGTTCTTCTGCTGCTGTCGCCGCCGCCGTGGGTTTGGCTGGCTGGCTGGCTGCTTGCTTGCTGGGCGCACGGAGAGGGTGAACCTCAATGCCTGCCTCTTCTGCCTTAGATCTGGCCAGCCAGCGCCTCTACTGGGTGGACTCCAAGCTCCACTCCCTCTCCAGCATCGACGTGAATGGGAGGAACCGGAGGACCATCCTGGTGAGCGAGGAGAAGCTAGCCCACCCCTTTGCCATCACGGTCTTCGAGGTGAGGCAGGTTCGGGAGAGGTGCCCGATGGGGAGTGTGCGAGGGGCCGCTCTGGAGGGACTCACTCTTGGCTTTCCTCTGGTCTTTGTCTAAAGCCGATGGCCACAGTCCCTGAACCGACCGAAGTAGAACCAAAAAACTGCGCAGGATGTTCTGCTGTTTCCGCACATTCAACTTCATTCGCCCATTGAAAGGCTTTTCTAGAAACTGTTTCTACACTGTGTTAGACAATCCTGAGAGATCCATGAAATTGTTGATGATGAATCAGTTGAAATGAAACCGAGAGACCCCACGTGTGTATGCATCCTTGTTCAGAAGAAGACTTGTGTCGAAACGGCAGAACAATCCGGAGGTCGCCGTCTTCACTTGTATTTGATACGTTATGCAAATATTGTACACTCTTTTGTATGGAATCTTTTTGATTAATATTTCAAATTTATTAGCGCAAACTCCTGCACAGTTTTTTGGTTCTACTTTGGTTTCCTCTGGTCTTGCCATAAGGAGGGCGAATGTGGTTATCGTCGTGTGCTCATTTTGGAAAAGGCCGTTTCCTCCTAGCACCGGTGTTGTGCTCAGTCTCAGGACCATTTTGGACACCCGCCTCGCCCTTCCCCTTGCCGCACTCCCGAGAAAGCATTCCCAACCTGAAACTAAACTGGCGGAAGGAAAAGTTCAGGTTGGGAGCAGCTGGAGAAGGCATCGGCATGCCCTCGATCTGCCAGAGGAGGGCGTTAGCTCTGTAGCCTGGGCGAGAGCGCCCCCCCCCCTCTGGGTTTTTGGATCTGCCTTGGAGGGGGGCGGGGGGGGAGCAGTCCCTGGCTTCTACAGGCACAGGCTTAGATAGCGTGCACTTGTAGCACTGCTAAGGCCGTAGCATACTTTACATTCCTGTCATGTTCGCCCACGCAACAGTCCTTTGAAAGAAGGGATTCAGTGTTGTGGCAGAATTGTGTTCTTCGCCCGTGGCCTGGACACACGGTATCCTTGTGACGGGTGACGCTTCCTGCCCAGCTGGAGCGGGCCACACCCTGCGTGCTCTGCGGCTCTAGGACTAGCGGCCCCCACTCCCCTCTGTCTCCGCTAGGCCTTCCCCCACACCATCAGCCAGGATGGGATCCCGCATGGCAGCTGTGGTCCCTCTGCCCCGCCCACAGAGCCGGCAGGAGGCGTGGCCCTTCTGGTCCCGCCTGCCGAGTGAGTCCGGCGTAGCTGTCTTCTGAATGCGGCCCCCTCCCCGGCTGCCTCCGTCCGTCAGTGCCGGCCTAATTCTAAACGTGTCGGCCTTTTTTCATCACGGGATTTCTTGATTGGGCTGGTGATTAAGGATGCGCTCGCATCCAGCAGTGTTCTCAGCTGAATCCTAAGGCCCCTGGGGTCCTTTTGCAGGATAAAGTGTTCTGGACAGATGTCATGAACGAAGCCATTTTCAGTGCCAACCGCATCACCGGCTCGGATATCGTCAAAGTGGCAGAGGATCTGTTTTCACCCGATGCGATGACTCTCTATCACAACGTGCGACAGCCAAAAGGTATTTGTTTCAGGTGTTTGGCCAGACCGCATCTTCCCTGCTGAGCATTTTGCCGCTGGCCCCCCGGGGTGCCTGTGAGGTCCCAAACCCTACTCCTCTTCACGCCGCTTCCCCCTCTGTCTTACTTGAAGGTGTCAACCAGTGTGAGAAGAATGGCGTCCCAAACGGAGGCTGCCAGTACCTGTGCCTTCCCGCCCCGCAAATCACGCTCCACTCTGCCAAGTACACCTGCTCCTGTCCCGATGGCCTGCACCTGGCGCCCGACATGCGGAGCTGCACCACAGGTAACAGGACGTGCCTTAGGAGGGCTCCTCCCCCTCCCCCCCCGCTCTTTCCCCCTTTTTGGGGAAAGGAGGCGTTGATTGGTTTGTCTTCCCTCACCACACAGATAGTAACCTGGTCCCTGGCAGCCCAGGTTCTGTCAGCCTCACCGCTGTGCCACCCACCACGAGGACCACGACTGTCGTGCCACGCCTCACTGCTACTGCCAGGCACGGACCTGGGCACCTGCCTGCCGCCCCCACTGTGCCGAGCAAACATGCCACGGCCGGTCCTGGACATGCCACGGGTGGTCCTGGGCGCACCACCCCAGCAGTGGCCACCCTGTCCCAGGAAGGTAAGAGGGGCTCTGGGCTCCGGCCGTTCAGTCTTTCCCATGAGACACTTCTGTACCGAAGCGGTGAGTTCCGCGCTTGGAAATCTGGGCTGGTGGTTCCTATCAGATCTGCCCGGCTCACTGTCTGGTTGGGACACCGCCTGGGATACCCACCCGGTTTTTCGCACGGCGGCGCTCCATTTATTGGGGGTGGGGGGGTGGGGGCGGAATATAAATGTTACAAGAGCCAAGGCTGCGGGTTGTCTTGCTAGTGGATGGCCGTTGTTGCAGCCTTCTGTCGCTGGAAGGGATTTGAATTGTGGGCTTATAATTTATGTGGGCAAAGCCCGGCTTGCTGTACTGGGGTGGGTGGGGGGTAGCACACGACACCCTGTGGGATGCGTGGGGCCAGGGGTGGTGGTGCAGGGATGCAGAGTGGCAGAGAGAGCCTGGTGTGCTTTGTGTGTGGAAGGTTGCAGGTTTCGGCCCTGCTGCCTCCAGTGAGCGGTTCTCCGGTAGCAGGTCTGGGGAAAGACCTCCTTTGGCGTGAAACCCTGGAGAGGCACCGCCGGGCACCATCTGATGGTGGGCGGGCACTGGAACAGCTTCTGGTGGGGGGGCACGGGGGGGCGAGGGTGAGCTTTCCTTGGGTCCAGGTCTGCAGCTGTTAACGGGGACAAGTGCCCTCTGTTGCCGCCTCCTCTCCCTCCTCCCCACCAGAGTGTATCCCAGGTCTCTTTGAGGGGGTGGGGTGGGGAGGGGAGAGGCCTGTTTTCATCTGAAGCGCTTGGTCTCTTTCCCCAGCTCAAAACGGCATCGCCGCAGAAACCGATGGTGAAAAACAAGGCAGCCAAACGGCGCTCCCTATTGTCCTTCCACTGGGTAAGTTGCCACTTCCGCGCCCGTGCCTTCGGCGTGGGAGGGTGGGGTGCCCTTTGCTGAGCACAGGGGATACCTCTCCCCCCCCCCCCCCCCCGCCGCGGCCCCCAAAAAAAAATTGCCTCTCTGGGATGCCCTGAGTGGTTTGGGCGCGTTTCATTAATCCCAGGCTTTGTATACTTTAGGGGTCTGTGGGTCTAAGTTGTGGCTTCTGCCTTGTGTGGTGTACTCCACGTCCTGCTTCCGTGTTGGTTAAATAATCGCTCTTCCTGGATTTCTTCTCAGTGCTCATTAGCTTAATCTCCTTTGGGCTCTTCCTGGTTTGGAAAAATTGGCGTCTTAAAAATACCAACAGCATCAATTTTGACAACCCGGTTTATCAGAAAACGACTGAGGATGACGAGGTCCACATTTGTCGGAGCCAGGAAGGATACACGTACCCGTCGGTGAGTGTCCCGGAGGGGGGGGGGGCTGTGGGTCCAGAGGGGCTGAACGGGACATCCCCTCCCCCCCCAAGTCTCCCCTCTTCCCGCGGCTGGCTGAAGGCTAGGGAGGGTCGCGGGGGAGCCCTCAGCGGAGCAGGAGGGGGATGCCCACAGTGAGTGTCCACTGAAGTGGTTTGGAAGTCGTCCCCCCCCCAAAAAAAAAGGAAAGCGATGGGGATGCTTTGGGGGTTCCTGTTGGTCCTCACCCCCCACGCCCACGCCCCTTCGCCATGCTGAATAGGTTTGCCTGAGATGGGATGCTGCGTTTGGGGATTCTGGCTGATTATGTTCCTCCCCGGTGTCCCGGGGGTGTGGGGCGGGGGGGGGAGTGCCTTCAGGGCAGTCCTCATGCCAGACGTGTACAGGGCCTGTGAACGCCCCTCGCTGTGTGAGTTTGGGATGCACTGAATGGTCAGTCCTTGGATTTTAAGCAGCATTTCCACAAAAACAGGGAATGCGAAGCAGCAGGTCAGGATACTTGTAGTCAGGATTAAAGTACTACTGCTGTGTTACCTTCCCCCCCAATAAGTGTTCTTGCTCATAAAACGAATTGCCCCCTCCCCCAAGAAAAGGGGTGGTGGTGAGATGTTCACTCGGTAAGTTTCACCACGAGCAAATTAAAAACCTGCTCCCAGGTGAGCGTTGGTTGGGTGTGTCCTTTTGTCTTGGAGCCAGACCTGGTTTGGATCTCTGAGCTGAGCAGGGGGCCGCCCACGCCTCCTTTCCTCTGTGAGGAGATGCTGAGTTGGTTTGGTGGCTGCCGCCTCGCCCGTGTTCCCTTCTGCTGACGCTCCTTTTTCAGAAATGAGGGTTTCCTGGGCCCTCTCTGCACTCCTTTTGGGACACCGCGAGCGGCCCAGGAAGAGGTCCCCTCTGTGAGAGTGCTGCTGCTGCTGCTGCTGCTGGAGCGTGTGATTGGGGGAACAAGGCCCGTGTGGCGGCAGGTCTCTCCCTCTGAGTGACGCTTCCCTTTCCCCCCACCTTTTTCTGCCACAGAGACAGATGGTCAGTCTGGAGGATGATGCGGCGTGAACCCCCGGCGCCCCTCTCCGCCTGCCTTTGCTGCTCACGTAGCGGGGGGAGACCCTCTTCGCGTTCCGGCTTCCGTTCCCCCTTGGCTGCCCCGGCCGGCACAGACGGGCCTGAAGGCGGACGAGACAGTGCCTTGGTCACCTGGTGGCCTCTGCCCTCCTGGCCAAACGAAGCTCGAGGAGGGCCTGGTTGGGTTTTTATGTTTCTGCATATTTATTTTTGTCCGCCGTGCTGCCGGGATGCTGGTGGTGCCACCTGCTGTGTCTTCTTGAGGCTTTGTTTTTGGGGGTGTGGCGTCTCTTTTCATGTGTGCGAAGGAAAGCGGGGAGCCAGCAGAACTGCATGCGAGTGCGGGAGTCTCGGGAGCGTCTTGTGGGCTGGCCTCTGGTGCGCCCCACTTCACGTCAGGAGCCAGCAGGCCGCCGTGAAGCAAGCGGGGAAGAAGAAGGGGCCCTCCCCTGCGGGGGCTTCGTTCGCTGTGGCCAAAGGACAAGGAATGCTGGCTCAGGTCCGGCGGGCCCAGGGTTCCTTCCGGCTGGCTCCTCTGCTCCCGCCTCTGCCGCCCGTGCACTTTGTGTGTTCCTGTGTTGGAGCCCGCTTGTGATGCGTTGTCGCCCGTGACCGTGTCTCCATCTCTTTGCACTCGACTCCTTTGCCTCTCGTCGCCACGCCTGCCAGGAGAGAGAGAAATCCAGACCAAACGGGTTCGCTGCACGGGGGGAGTAAGATGGCGCTGGCCCAGAAACCAGGACCTCCCAGCCATCCTCCTGCACATTCCGCGTGGACTGACTGCGGGGGGTTCCAGTTGCCTTAACCTCTGTGCCCCCTTAAGCCAGGGATCCTGTTTTCAACTTTGTCTTGCTTTTTAAAAATAATTTTACCCCTTCCTTTACTAATTGGGGGGGGGGGGCCTTCTAGGGTAAATTGCAGAATGGATTTGCTCACCAACTCTAGCTCTGCATCTTTGTGGGGAAGAAACTGTTTCAAGTGTGGCAGCGTCTGAGCTGCCCCTGCGCTGCCTTGATTCTGCCCTTTCAGGGGGTGCCCTCCTGGGGTCTCCTCCTGTGGTCGGGCGAAGGGGCAGAGGGTCTCTCTCACTCTGTGCATTCACAAGGCAGCAGGATCAGTCACAGCACGCTCGGCCTCATCTGCGCTCGCCCCCAAACCTCTCGTCTTTGTCAGGGTGGAGGGGGGGCCGGGAGTCCCCCCTCCCTCGGTCTGCTGTGCCAGGCCTTCGTGAGCAAGCTCTCCGCCAGTATCAAAAGTGGGGATGACTTCGTTCGTGGCGGAGCAGCACACCTGCTTTCCTCTCCCTGGAGGGGAAAGACCACTCGAATACACTAAGGAAAAAGCACTCAAAACCTTTGGCCTGAAGCTGTGAAAAGAGTCCGACCTCTTCTTCCGAAGGGTGTAAATACCTGTACAGTGTTGAGATATATATATATCTATTTCCTTTGCATAAAAGTTGCCTTCTACTGTGTATTTGTACATATGTTGATAAAATACATGATTTATTTATTTCTAAGTTTATATTATTGTTTCTAATTTGCCTTTCTGCTACATCCTCCCTCCCTTTCTGCTACATCCTCCCTCCCTCCATCTTCCTTTCTTTTCTTTTATTCTGAACCTTCGACCAGAGAGGTCAGGTCAGCCATGACTGCGTTAATCTGGAGTCAACCTGACTGTGTGAACACAGTGTAGGCCATGTCTTTCCAGAATGGTATTCTACGTAATGTACGAACCTGTCCCTTTCAGTATCAAACATCTTGTATCCGGGTCCCCGTTAGAATCGCCGTGTGTGATTCATTCACTGGTTCATCATTCTAGAGACCTGGATAGCTCTTTTTCTTACTGGTGCTCTTAGTGGGGACATGAAGGGTGGGGACCTGAAGCCCCCAAAAAACCCTCTGTCCTCTTTGCAGTATGTGTGTGCGTGCTAACGTGGGGGTGGGGAACCCTGCTCTCGAAGTTGATCTTTGGCAGGAGCACCTCTCTCGCGCGCCATTGTGGACACATGTGCCCGGCACGGTCCCGCCCTCCTCGGCAGGGTGGAGCTGGCTTGAAACCGGCTGGTTCCCTCTCCTGCCTTCCTTCCTTCTGTTGGCATCTTCTCTGCTATTGTCAGCTTTAAACTCACAAGCTGGTTGTGCCGCTCCACAGAACTGTAAGTTCCTCTTTAAAGGAATGTCTTTCGTGCTCCAAACTCCTGTAGAATGTCCTGCTTTGGTCCCCCACCCCCAGAATGGTCTCGTCCGTTCCCTTGTGTCTGTTAGTAACTCTTGTGTACTTTGGGGGCCTCACAACGAAGGAATGTTTTCTTATTGGGACAAGGCCTCCCCCAAGGGCTCCGCGAGTTTGATCTTCCTTTGGCTCAGGGCCCCTTTCTCACCTGTGCTTGCCCAGACGTTGGAGCAGAGAGAGGAATAGATTGCTGCCATGACACCCACACCCACCCACCCCCCGGGAAGGGGTGGAGCGGAAAAGCCTCTTTCGGTCATCCCCCCCCCCAGTGAGTGACAGAAGCAGTCGCCAGAGGAGGGGCCCTGGTGCGAGTGTCCTTAAGCAGCTCTCCTTGTGCCGCTGCTACGGCTGCTGCTCCAGCGGCCTTGATAGGTCCACGTGGCAAAGCCTGCAGAGGGAACCCCCTTTTAACACAAGGGCTGGTGCGCTGGTGAAATGTCCACCATTTGAAGCAGGTTTGGGACCCGAATGGCCGTGGGATTTTTACAAAGCAGAAGGAAGTGGAAATAACTCCAACTCTGTTCTTCTGTTACTTGTCCGACACACACACACACACACCCCAATTTGGAGGCATTGGCTTTGCTGAGCGGACTGAGGGGGAAGTCCATCTTGGGGATTCCCGCCCTATGGAACCTTATCCTGAGTTCCCCTCCCAGTCCGAAAGGATCGGCCCTTCCTGTGGGAGGGGGGGCTGTGGCCGGGCCAGATGGCTTTGGGGCATATGCTGAGCGACGGGCTTGTGGTGGTCTCGCTGCAGCTTCCAGGGGACGGTTCTGTAAACCCCCCCCCCAAAGCCTTGTCTGCCCAAGGGAGCATTTCTCGAGCTTTTATTTTTGTCATTTGCATCCGTTACCGACAAGATTCTGGGAAGACCCTCCCTCCCTCCCTCGGTGCCTTTCGTGTTCAGTCCTTGTTCACGGAGACAGAGGTGTCCAGATTTGAAGCCCTCTTTCCTTGGAGCCTTGAAAGCCGCCTTAGTGTGGCCCACCGCGTGGCCTTGGAGGTCTGTGGAGAGGGGTCATGTGGCAGAGGCTTTGGTCCGCATCTGTCTCTCCGTGGCCCCGGGGGCCACCTAGGGAACAGGCCAGTTCTTGGCGCTGCCCTGAGATCTCGGGTTTTTTAAAAATGAAATGTTCTTCTCTTGTTCCTTGTTAAAATCTCAGGGGTCTCCCCCAAATGTGATGGAGTTTAATAAAGCCTGAAACCCACTGAAACAGTTTCATTTGCCTTTTCTCTTCAGTCTCTGCCTGAAAAATCCAGTCCCCCCCTCCCCCCCCCCCGGGGCTAGGGTAGTCAGCACAGCCACCTTTGGGATCTGGGCCGGGTGGGTTCCACCTCAAAGCGTCCTCGCCTGGGGGGGGGAGTGGGGTGTGTGTTTGCCAAGCATCGGACTGCTGCCAGGCGGGATTTTACACGGTTTCAGGCAAAAGTCTAAGTTCCTTTGGCTGTGATGGGATTGAGCTGGAGCGGCTCTGTGACCAGCTCTTCCCGTGGAGTGGCAGAGATGCCGTTCCTAAGTGAGGCAGGCGAGGAGGAAGCCTTTGGTGCCCTGCTGGGTTGTGGGTTTTTTTGAGCCCAGAGTCCTCCTGAATCCTCCTTCAAAGATGGGTGCCGTGGGGGGGGGGGGTTTTGCAAAAGTGGGACTTCCCACTTCAGCGTGTGCTGCTGAGAACTCCCTGCTTTCTGTGCAGGAGCAGACTGGGAGGAGGAGGAGGAGGAGTTCTCTTGGCTGTTCGTTCACGCCAAGGAGGAGGGCTCTGCTGTGTCTTCGAAAAGTAAATGTGAACATGTGTGCCTGAAATCAGCAGGGGATGACCCCTGGTAGGTACTCAGCCCAGGATAATGGATGGTTCCCAATTGTTTGCACTCACACAAGGATGGGTTGAATCATAGAATCATACAGTCGGAAGGGACCTCCAGGGCCCACCTAGTCCAACCCCCCTGCATAATGCAGGAAATTCACAAATACCTCCCCCTCCACATGCACCCGGGGACTGCTGTCCTATGCCTAGAAGGCAGCAAAAAATCACCTTCAGGTCCTCCAGCCAAACCGGCCTGGACAAAAATAGCTTCTTGACCTCAAAGTAGCGATCAGCATTTCCCTGGGCACGTAAGGGCCATGAGAACTAAGCCCTGAGGCAACCCTTCCTGCCCTCTCTCCTGATCTAAGTTCAGAGAATCTGCATTGCTGTCAGATGGGGCCATCTAGCCTCTGCTTGAAAATCTCCAAAGAAGGAGAGCCCACCACCTCCCGAGGAAGCCTGTTCCGCTGAGGAACTGCTCTAACTGTCAGGAAGTTCTTCCTGATGCTTAACTAAAAACTATTCTGATTTAATTTTAACCTGCTGGTTCTGGTCCAACTTTCTGGGGCAACAGAAAACAACCACACCACAAGTGCTTGAAGATGGTAACATCACCTCAGTCATCTCTCCAGGCTAAACATACCCAGCTCCTTCAACCTTCCCTCATAGGACTTGGTCTCCAGACCCCTCACCATCTTCGTTGCCCTCCTCTTGACACGTTCCAGCTTGTCTATATCCTTGTTCAATTGTGCTCAAAAGTGAACACAATACTCTAGGTGAGGTCTAACTTCGTATGATCTGGACACTACTGCTAATACAGCCTCAAAACACATTTTCCTTCTTAGCTACCGCATCACACTGCTGACTCATGTTCTGTGTCTGGTCTTCTAAGATCTCTAGATCCTTTTTGTACATACTACTGCCCAGGACTAGTCTCCCCCATCTTATAATTATGCATTTGATTTTTTTTACCTAAATACAGAACGTTACATTTATCTCCGTTGAAATTCATTTTATTTGTTTTAGCCCAGTTTTCCAGCCTGTCAAGATCATCCTGTATCCTGACTCTGTCTTCTACTGTGTTTGCTGCCCATCCCAATATAAGATCTGCAAATTTAATAAGCATTCTCTCTGTTCACCCAAATCATTTATAAAGATGTTGAACAAAACAGGTCCCAAGACAGATCTCTGAGGCACTCCACTTGTCACTCCTCTCCAAGAGGGTGAGGAACCATTCACAAGCACTCTTTGGGTGTGATCTGTCAGCCAGTTACAGATCCACCTAACTGTAATAGGATCCAAAGCACATTTTTACCAACTTGTCAACAAGAATATTTTGTGGAACCTTATCAAAAGCTTTACTGAAATCAAGATAAACTATGTCTGCAGCATTCCCCTGATCCAGCGAGGTAGTAACTTTCTTGAAAAAAGAGATAAGGTTAGTCTGACACGACTTGTTTTTGAGAAACCCATTCTGGCTCTTAGTGATCACAGCCAGCCTTTCTAAATGCTCAAGAACTGGCTGATGATTTGTTCCAAAACTCTTCCAGGTATAGACATCAAACTGACAGGTTGGTAGTTACTGGATCCTCCTTTTCCCCTTCTTGAAGATGGGAACAACATTTGCCTGCCTCCAGTCTTCTGGCACCTCACCTGTTCTCCAAGAATTCTCAAAAATAAGGGCTCAGAAGTTACATCCACGAGTTCTTTTAGTACCCTTGGATCAGTTCATCTAGCCCTGAGGACTTAGTTTCACTTAAAGAGACTAGGTGTTTATGTACTACCCCTATGCCGATCCTAGGCTGCAACTCCCTGCCCTCATCCCGTGTTCTGTTTGTGCCATGTGGAGCACCGTTTCTCTTGCAAGAGAAGACTGAGGGAAAGTAGGAACTGAGCACTTCTGCCTTCTCTTCATCACCTGTTGCATTTTCACTTTCCTGTCCCCACAGTGGGCCTACCATGTTCTTGCTCTTCTTGTGACTTTGAATATAAGAAAAGAACCTTTTTTTTGCTTTTTTTTAGCATCTCTCGCTAGCCTAGGCTCATACTACAAGCCCTGGTTATTTGCTTATATTCATCCTTGGTTATCAGGCCCTCCTTCCACTTTCTGAATGAGTCTTTTTTATGTCTCAAGTCTTTAGAAAGCTGTTTATGGAGCCACCTTGGCTTCTTTAGGCTCCTCCCATCTTTCCTTCTCACAAGAATTGCTTGTGATTGTGCCTTCGGTATTTCGCTTTTAAGAAACTCCCACCCTTCTTGAACTCCTTTCTCCTTATGTATTTCTGACCATGGGATTCTTCCCAGCATAACTTTTAAGTTTGTAAAAATTTGCTTTCCTGCAGTCCAACCCATCTGCCTGACTACGTACAGCTTTTCCCTTCCCCAACACTGTAAATCCCAAGCTTCCATGGTCACTGCGACCCAGGGTGCCCCACTCCTTCCACCTCGTCAACCAGTTCTTCCCTGTGGGTGAGAATCGGGTCCAAGATAGCAGGCCCCCTTCTTTCCCTCCCCACTTTCTGGGAAATGGAGTTTGTCAGCCAGTCGAGTCAGGAATCTATTGGACCTTTCGTTTTTAGCAGAGTTGGACTTCCAACAGATATCGGGGTAATTGAAATCTCCCATGACCACTGTGTCCCGTCTCTCTGAGAACATTGCAGTCTGTTCTGGGAGCGTCTCATCCAAGTCCTCTGCCTGGCTCGGTGGTTTATGGCAGACCCCCACCGTAATAGCACTATTATGTCTTACTCCTTTTATTTTCGCCCAGAGACTCTCAACTGGACTTCCATGCTCAGATTCACGTATGTCCTCGCGAGTAGATACCTCCTTTACATATCATGCTATGCCTCCCCCTCAATCCTAATATTATAATAAATATAATAGTATAATAATAATAATAATAATAATAATAATAATAATAATAATAATAATAATAATATTCCAGTTGTGAGTCCCATCCCACCAAGTTTCCGTAATGCCTATTATTAGGTCACAGTCCCCTTCCTGCATGAGTTCCTGCAAGTTCCTCCTGCTTGTCCCCTGCACTCTCTGCACATTAGTGTGGAGACGTTGGAATCCGTGGTTTATATGCCCTGATGAGGTTAACATCAAATTGGGAGGAGCAGCGAACACACCAGAAGATACAGGTAGAATTCAACGAGATCTGAACACGCTGGGGAATCGGGTGGATGTGAACAAGATGCAATTTAACAAGGACCTACAGAGGCATAACATCCAAATCGCAAGATGTCACAGTCCCACTGTACACTGCATTGGTCAGGCCATGCCAGGAGTATTGTAGGCAGTTCTGGAGGCTTCCCTTCAAAAAGGATGTGGGCAGAATGGAGCGACGAGGAAGATCAGGGGCCTGGGGATCAAGCCCTGTGAGGCCCCACTGGTGGACCTCCTGATGGGGCCCCTGGTATTTCTGGCCCCCACTGTGTGGCAGAAGAGTGTTGGACTGGAGGGGCCTTTGGCCTGATCCAACATTGGCTTCTCTTATGTTCTTATGTTCTAGGAAAGGCCGAGGGACTTATTGGGAATGTTTAGCCTGGAGAAGAGGAGGCTGAAGTATTTGAAGGGCTGTTCCCGTTGGCAGCAGAGGAGAGGACTCGCAATCATGGGTTTAAAATTAAGGGCGGGGCGGGGGGGGTGTACCGGCTGGATATTAGGAAACACTTTTTTTACAGTCAGAGTTGTGCAACGGTGGAATCAGCTGCCCGAGGAGGTGGTGGTGCGCTCCCCCTCCTCCCTGGCGGTCTTCAAGCAGCGGCTGGAGAGGCACTTCTCGTCAGGGGTGCTCTCTAGGCTGATCCTGCACTGGGCAGGGGGTTGGGCTAGATGGCCTCTGTGGCCCCTTCCAGCTCTGTGACTGTGGCACTCTGTTCGCTTCTGTACTTACAGGCGAGTGAATGTTTCCTAGCATGCGTGCCACTCCCCGCAAATCCTTAGTGTGCTGATGATCTCCAGTTATGGGCATCATTGGTTATTGATTGGTGCCTTAACATGATGCTATCAGGTTGTTCAATTAATTTGATGCTCCATGAAAATGTTTGGGGGAAAAGTAGATACATTTAATGGTGTGTTAGCTGTGAATAGACTTTTCTCAACTAGGAAAACTCTTCACATCAACACCAGCAGAGGCAGATACAGTAACATAGGATAACTTTATTTTTGATGGTTACAAATGGCATTATTAACTTTATTTTAAAAGTGTAGAAATATATGGCAATCATAAAATAGATTATATGTATATAAAGCAAAATACAAAATTCAGGGGAACCTAAAGACATGTAACTTCTAAAACAGTTCACAATCTCTCCTTCAGGGGCAGCTGAAGAAAAGTAGCCGTTAGGAAGAGAGACCTATACCTCTTGTGTGTTCTGAACAACTCAAGAGTAATTTGGCTCTATATAAACACTTACTAGCTTTTGCTGAAGGCAGAATATAAACTGTGCAAAGAGATCAGCTAGCAAATTTGCAGTAAAGACTCCCCATTATTTAGGGATTCTGGGTCCCACAACTTTGTATCTTGGTGCCTCTGGAATCTCTGAGCAATGAGTACTAAGAGTGTGTTGTGTGCACACAAGTACTTTTTCACTGGTATACCCTTTCAAACATGGTGCTTTTAAAACAGCCACCAAAGTTCATTCTCTTTATTCTACTCTTTCCCTCCCCTTCTGGTTGCTGATATAGTAGTAAATTCGAGCACTTTAAACCCCAAGAATTAAGTGAAGGCGGCTCTCCAACTTGCAAAGCAAGTGGGGAACATCCGTTTCTGCAGAGCCCCCATGATGAACAAAAAGGAGCCCCTGCGCAAAGGCAAATTCTCTCTCGGGCCAGGACCCCTTACAATCCTGAACATTTTTCTTTTTTTAAATCATTCTATGGTTCCTTTGCCCGGCTGGCCAAGTGCAACAAGAACTCACCTTCTGCAAAACTGACTGGATTTATTTTCAACTGAATACTCATTTAAGTTCTATTGCAAAATTCCTTCACTGCAACTTTATTTGGAGCGGCACCCCCCCCCCCCAACCAAACTAGCAACCCTTCCAGTCGGCTCCTGGGGTGCAGCTTCCCCACCCTTCAGTGACAAACAAGGCAAGGCAAATTACTTCAAGTAGATTTATGATTAAGAAAGGAGGTCTTGCACCTAAATGTAAAAACTATTCTTGATGGACTTGCTTTAAAGAGACAGTCCTTCAGTGGTGAAATACCGGAGTGAAGACTATTGTCAGCCACATCCTACAAAGGGAAGAGAAGCTAGCGGAAAAGAGATGGTGAGGGGCTGCGTGCCCAGAGCCCACGCGGCCTCTCTTCCGTGGTCTTTCTCTTGGCTCACCAGTGGGCAGCTGATCAAGGCTTGCTGGCGACACAGCAGCAGCATCATTTCCAAAATGGCCGCTTTGAAGGCATTCCCGCCCCAAGATACAGGCAGTGCCGTCAACGGGGGGGGG
>NW_015161990.1:321037-326144 GCF_001447785.1 Gekko japonicus | reverse complement strand
GTCTGGCGGGGTGGGGGGTGGGGGAAGGCCAGGAGACCACAGCTGTCCTCAGGAACCCAGCGCACCTGCGGGACGTACCAGGAGGGGTCTGCCTCCTTGCTTCTTGAGCGGCTCGCAAGCCCTTCTCCTCCAAGCAGAGTGGGAGAAACCTCTCCCTGGCACTCAAGAGAAGTTCTGCCAGGCCGGCCTGCGCTACTGAGCATCATCGCGGGCCCTCTCCGTGGCCTCTCCGGGCCCCTCTTCTTTCGAAGTCCCCTGAAAAGGGCATTTCCACGATTAGTCTTAAATCCGTTCCGTTCCTTTCCCTGCCTTATTGGGCGAGCGGGATCTTTCCCCCACGCCTTCCCTTCGCCGCCCCACTTCAAGACTCCCAGGTTCCCCCCCCCCCCAGCGCTCACGCCTATGGAAAGGACATTCTCGGTTTGCCCGGTGGAGGAGGAGGGCAGGCAAGATGAGGCAGAACCCGGCGCGCTGGTGCTGTCCGGAGAAGCCGCTAGAGAGAGCAACCCTAGGCAGGACTCTTCAGACTTCTCCTCCAGCCCCTTCGGCGGGGCTCACCCCCAGGACAGTGTTCTTAGGGGGGCACCGGGGCGGGGGGTGGTGGTGTTGGACGTAGGACTGAGAAACATTCCGCCTCCCACATCAGTGAAGGAAAGGTGGTGCTAAACTCCTGCCCTGTTTTGGTTTCAGCACCCTCCCCCCCCCGCACACACACACACACACACTCCGTGGCATTTCTGCTGCCCGAAGACACCCACGGCCTCTGCCCTGGAGCTCCCTGGCAACTCACCGGAGAGGTGGGTCTGTTCAGGTGCGCGTGGAGCATGAGGGCTATGTCGCTCTGCCCTGCCTCCAGGGCGATGGAAAGAGCTGTGCTGCCGTCCTGCAAGAGACAAGGAGGAAAGCTCACCGCCACGTGGCACCTACGGGGGCTGGAGGGTTTCCACCGTGCATCGGAACGGAGGTCACCGCTTGATGGGCGTCCCCTCCCGTGATGGCAGCAGTCGCTTGGGGGTGGGGGTGGGGCCTCCGCTGGGGCTGTCAGGTCCCCCCTGGCCACCGGTGGGGGATGGGGAGGGGGGGGTAAGGGTGCCAGAGCTGGGTTGGGAAACTCCCGGAGTTCTGGGGGCGGAGCCCGGGGAGGACACAGAGGGACACCGACCTCCGTGGGGACGGAATAGGCCACACTGCCCACCCTCCGAGGCCTCCGTCTTCCCCCGGGGGAACTGATCCCATCAGAACAGAAGAGAAGCCCGTGTTGGATCAGGCCAGTGGCCCACCCAGTCCAACACTCTGGGTCACACAGTGGCCATCAGGAGGCCCCCCAGTGGGGCCAGGAGGACACCAGAAGCCCCTCCCACTGTTGTCACCCCCCAAAAAAACACCAAGAACACAGAGCATCCCTTGCCCCCCAGACTGTAGTCCAGGGATGAGCCGTGATTCTGGGGCATCCCCAGGTCCCACCTGGAGGCTGGCATCCCCAGGTGGCCTCCTTCCCTCCCTCTCAGAATCCCAAAAGGGCCCGCAAGGCTCCAGAGGCCAGGGGACGCCTGTTCCAGTCTTCAGTGAAGGAGGCCTCCACGGAGCAAGACCTTCGGAAGGCGAGAGGGGCCTGCCTGTGCCCATGAAAAGGCCTCATCTTATTGAGTCCTGAGGCTTAAGCCTGCCAAAAGGCAGCGAGATGTGCTGTGATCCCACAGTGGCAAGGGAAAGGCACTCTGCACATGCTCAAAGGCAGTCTCCTATTATCACTGCACATGGTCGAGCGTAGAATCTGGCCCCAGACTAAGTCCCGTTCGACTGACACGCTCCTCTTAAGGCCCCAGTGCGGGTGCATCAATACACGTGTGTGTGTGGGAGATCGGTTCCCATTTCTCATTCTCCAGCACAGGCAGGGAGGCCTTCCCTGGACCAAGGCCCTGAAGCGGGAGCCCCGGGGGGGGGGGACCTCCTCCTCCTCCTCTGGCAGGCAGCTGCGGGCAGAACTCACCTGGTCTGCCAGGGTGACGTCACAGCCCACGGTGGCCAGCAGCAGGCGGACAATCTCAGCGTGGCCATGCTCACAGGCGCACATCAGCGCCGTGGACCCGTCATCGTCTTGCACATTGACGTCTGCTCTGCTGGCCAGAAGGGCGCGCACCATGTCCTGACGCCCGTGGCTGACGGCCAGCATCAGGGCCGTCTGCCCAGCCTGCGGAGGGAAAAACCGGAGCTGAACAAAGCGAGGGTGTGTGTGTGGAGAAGCCTGCCCCAACCTTGGCCCCACAGAATGCCTACGGAGCACAGAAGAACCTTGACATGTTACGGCTGAACTGTACGCCTGCGGCCTCTCCTCCTGCCTCTGCTTACAAAAATGCCCACGAGGAAAGGAAATCCGGAGAAGGTGCCGCAGCTTGGCTTTGGCAAGTTCATCTCCTGGAGTAATGGCGCTACTTAGGAGGCCTTGCTTACAAGCAAGAGTGCTGGGGAAAGCGGCCCAGGGGGTTAGTTGCAACGGTCGGGGGTGCAGGAGACACACACACACACACACACACACACACACAATAACGTGGTTTGGGAGGGGAGAGAGCGAGAGGGCGAGAGAGAGGGTGGCGGGCTTGGTTCAGACGCAATGGCAACCCGGGATTTTCCTGCCATGCAAACGGGGCTGGGGGATTCTCAGGTTCATATACGTCCCCTTCCCTCTTCCTAATCCGGCCATGTGTGGCTAGACAATTAGTTGTCTCTGGGCTTGTGGCAAACCAGTTTGCCCTGGCAAGGAACCGTCTTGCATTTGTCCTGTAAGCCAGGATCCCAAACCCCAGTTTATTTCGGTTATAGAATCCTAGATTACAGGGGAGCACAGTGTTATGTATGGGGACTGGAACATCCCAGGACCGTTTCTACCAGAGACGGGCTGAGCTTGGAGCTCTAGAACAAAAGCCCACCAGGACACTGGAGGTGGCCAATGGGGAATTAATGGTTCTGACGACGGGCTGTCGTTGGTAGTTGTTTGCGGAAGTGGGTGGAGTTGCATGCTACTTAAACAGGGCAGTCGCCCTGGCTTTTTGCTTTTTGTTCTTGCTGAAGCACTCATAAAGGAGAGCTGATCACTAGGCTTGGGGCCAGAGACCCTCCATGGGACTCAGTATTTAACACACAGACAGCACTTGGCCAGTTTCGACCGAGCTAACTTCAGTGCGCCATGCACGCTGAGATTCCAGTGACGACAAACCATCTGAGCCAAGCCAAGAAGAGACTCAGCGCCAACCTCTGGTAGCCGGGCGCGCACCCCTCTCCCAGGTGGAAAAGCTGGCAAGCCCAAGCGAGCTGGGCAGAACCGGAACAGCCCTCGTGCAGGCGCACCCCCACCCAGCAAAGGCGGCCGCTGAGGTTCTGCCTACCTGGCTGGCTTTGGCGTTCACGTTGCCCCTTTCCAAGAGCTCCATGATGGTCTCCATGTCCCTCTCCGAGCGCGTGGCAGCCAGCGCCGTCAGCATGATGGCCGTGTAGCCAGCCTTGTTCTGCTGGTCCACGTGACACACCCCTAGAAGAGGAAGGGAGTGGGTGGGGGGGCCGGCTCCTTCCCTCTCCCCCACCCTCTTTTGGAACTCCCTGAAGGCGTGGGGCCCGGGGGTCACGGCAGTCCAAGGCAGGGGGCAGCCTCTCAGCAGCAGCAGCAGCAGCAGCAGCCCTGGCAGGCGCTTGTCGGAAACAGCCTCCAAGAAGGCAGGCGACACGTCCTCCTCCCTAGGAAGTTCTCGAACGGCTTGTGCCACTCTCTGAACTTCCCGGAGTTTAACCCGGATCTTCCTCCCGTGACACATTCTGCGCTGCTCCAGCGAACCCAGAGAGCGACTGCGCCCTCTCCCCCCGTTGCGGTTTAGCCTTAGCCCTGGGGAGGAAATTCTCACGATCTGCCCAATTTAACTTTTAAAGCGTCTCTGTCCTCAGGTGGGGCCTGACTGCAATGGGTAAGCGGCTGATGGAGCTGCAGAGACATCTAGACAAGGGGGAGGTACAGAATCAGAAAGTGCCTTTGAGAGTTGGCACAGAGATGGCCTTCTCTTCTGGAATCTGGAGCTCCGCCCACACTGACCTAGGCTTCTGCAGCCTTGAGACAACTTGACTTCTGTAATGCACTCTACATGGGACTGCCCCTTGAAGACAACTCAGAAAGTTCAGTAGGTTCAGAATGAGGCAGCAAGCCTTTTGGACAGAGGGAACCAACTCAGACACCTTCACTGGATGCCTGTTTATTTTACGGCTCAGGTACAGGTGCTGTTTCTTACCTTTAAAGTCCTTCACAACTAGTGATCTAGACTCTGAAGGGACCATCACTCCCTATACAAACCCCCACAATAGCATTTTCTTTCTATCCTGCCTCTCAGCGTGGTTAGAATGGCTTCAGAATGTTCATGGGCTACAGCTGTAGCCTTTATGGGATGGGCCGCAGTTGCCAGTCAGAAGGCCCATCGGCCTTCCCAGCCTTGTAAGGTATAAGAAGAGCCCTGCTGGGTCAGGCCAGGGAGGGTCCCTCCAGTCCAGCACCCCGCCTCACCCAGTGGCTAACCATAGTTCCTCTGGAGGGCCAGCAACAGGGCAGAGAGGCCGAGGCCTTCCCCTGAGAAGGACACCAGAAGAGCCCTGCTGGGTCAGACCAGGGAGGGTCCCTCCAGTCCAGCCTCCCGTCTCACACAGGGGCCAGCCAGTCCCTCTGGAGGGCCAGCAACAGGGCAGAGAGGCCGAGGCCTTCCCCTGAGAAGGACACCAGAAGAGCCCTGCTGGGCCAGACCAGGGAGGGTCCCTCCAGTCCAGCCTCCCGTCTCACACAGGGGCCAGCCAGTCCCTCTGGAGGGCCAGCAACAGGGCAGAGAGGCCGAGGCCTTCCCCTGATAAGAACCTCAGAAGAGCCCTGCTGGGCCAGACCAGGGAGGGTCCCTCCTGTCCAGCCTCCCGTCTCACTCAGTGGCCAGCCAGTCCCTCTGGAGGGCCAGCAACAGGGCAGAGAGGCCGAGGCCTTCCCCTGATATAAGGACACCAGAAGAGCCCTGCTGGGTCAGACCAGGGAGGGTCCCTCCAGTCCAGCCTCCCGTCTCACACAGGGGCCAGCCAGTCCCTCTGGAGG
>NW_015161990.1:320473-320601 GCF_001447785.1 Gekko japonicus | reverse complement strand
AAGAGCCCTGCTGGGCCAGACCAGGGAGGGTCCCTCTAGTCCAGCCTCCCGTCTCACACAGGGGCCACCCAGTTCCTCCGGAGGGCCAGCAAAGAGGACACAGAGGCCAAGGCCTGATGTGCCTCCTA
>NW_015161990.1:315477-316315 GCF_001447785.1 Gekko japonicus | reverse complement strand
AGCCAGTCCCTCTGGAGGGCCAGCAACAGGGCAGGGAGGCCGAGGCCTTCCCCTGAGAAGGACACCAGAAGAGCCCTGCTGGGCCAGACCAGGGAGGGTCCCTCTAGTCCAGCCTCCCGTCTCACACAGGGGCCACCCAGTTCCTCCGGAGGGCCAGCAAAGAGGACACAGAGGCCAAGGCCTGATGTGCCTCCTAGGACTGAGATTCAGAGCTTCCCCGTCGCCACCATGGCTATTAGCCCCGATGGGTCTGTCTTCCATGAATCTAATTTGCCCTTTCAGGCTGTCTGTCACAGGCCCTTTCGTTCAAGAGGGCTTTGGGGGTGAAAGTGGTGGTGGTGGGAACTCTGGGGGCAGACTTCACTGTACAGTTGTGCCGGCCGCGTAGACCAGGCCTCTGAGCCTCTCCCGTGTCTCCTTGGGAAGCCGCCCTGGGATCCATTTGCTGGAGGGGTGCTAGAGATACCCAGACCCAAATGCTTCTTGGCGAGAGCCAGCATGGCCCAGCGGTTAAGAGTGCCGGACTGGGATGTGGGAGTCCCGGGTTCGAATCCCAATTCTGTCATGGAAGCTCGCTGGGTGACCTCGGGCCAGGGCTGCCACTGCTGTGAGGGTGAAGCGGAGGGGGGGGGGGAGAGAAGGAGGCTGCGGGTGGCTCTGGGTCCCCCTTGGGGAGAAAAGAGGTCAGATGAATCTCTAGAGCAACCAGCCTCTCCCTTTGCCTTCCCCACTTTAACCACGGAGGCCACGGCACCTGGGGTCGGTCTGACACAGGGACCGGTTTCCCCCACAGGCAGCTGTGCCGCCCTGGCTCTTCCCTCCCCTCCCCCCACCCCCC
>NW_015161990.1:314744-315046 GCF_001447785.1 Gekko japonicus | reverse complement strand
ACCCCCGCCCGTGGCCAAGGGGCAGGCTTCACCCGGAAGGGCCCCGCCCGGCTCAAGGGGGTCCCAGGCCGCTCCGCGTACCGGTCCTGAGCAGCTCGGCGACCACGGGGAAGTTGGAGTGGGAGACGGTGTAGTGGAGCGCCGTGTTGCCGTTGGCGTCCGCCATATTGATCACGAACTCCAGCAGCTGGGGGGAGATGGCCTGGAAAGCAGCCAAGTGCAGGGAGACCCCTTCCGGGCTGGCTTCTTTGTGGCAGGAGAGCCTCAGCCAGGAGTGGAGCACGGCCGTGTACGCCAGCCTC
>NW_015161990.1:289812-314549 GCF_001447785.1 Gekko japonicus | reverse complement strand
CGGGGGGGGGGGGGCGTGGCTATTTGCGTCGTCACATTCTGATCTGCCATCATGTGATCAGACGCGACGTTGGCGCACCGAAGAGGACGGCCGGAGGAAATAGGCGCGTGCCGGCACGATCACACCGAACGAGTCTGTCTGCAGCCCGTGGCAAACCATTTGCTAGTAGATCTTTGCAGGTACTTTTTAACTGCGCATCTTCAGCGGCACGCCACGGGTTGGCCACGGGTGCGCGACGCTTGCCAGATGTTGTGGTGTGATCGCGCCCCGAAAATCCGCCTTTCGCGCGGCAAATTCTCCGTGTGACCTGGGCCTTAATTGATTAACAGGACTCAAAGTGGCCTTTACTGCCTGGGAGGGCAGGTCTAGGCCCAGATTCCCGGGTGAGATGAGAGCGGGCGTTATCTTGGGGCTGCCCCACTTGCAGAGGAGATTTTGCTTCAGGAGGAGGTCGGTCTGGGAAACGGGGGCGGGAGGGGGGGGAGCAGGTAACAAATTGTCCCTTTGCTGTCTACTGGAAGGAGCTCTGCAGGTATCTCCCCACAGACCCAGGAGGCTCCACGCCTGGGAGTCCCACGGCCCATCCAGCTGCTCTCTCCCACCTTGGAGGAGTTGGGAACAAAATACCGTTGCTTCCTCCATGTGCGCCTCCTCAGGGCTCTCCAGGTATTTCTGCAGGGCTTGACAGGCGGAGCGCAGTTCCTGGCTGAGCCCCTTCCTGGGGAGAGAGGAGGAGGAGGAAGGAGGAAAAGGACACAGGGGTGTGTGTGTGTGAGTTTTTGAAGGAGAGAGTTCTAAAGAGTGCGGAAAGAAGAAGAGAACGCAGAAGGGCTAAAACGTTTTTGTTCAGAGCTCTTCCCTGGAGACTAAAGACCACATTTGGGGGAAAGTCAAACTTACATGACCAAGAAACTGACAATGGCGTGGACCTGCCTTCCCTGATCCCTAAAGGCCCCCCCCTTTCCTGGGCCTTACTGCTGAGGAGCAGACCCCCCCCCCCACAGCCAGTGGACGGAGGTCACGCTAAGTTGTGCTATCATGTGCTAGCGCACCAATTTTCAAATTGTAGCACAGTGATTTTCCCCCCAGCGCAGGGCACCAAAGAATTCTACCTGCCAAGGATGCTGGGCTGCTGTGGCTTTTGCCTGGGTTCCAAGAGGACTGCTGTCTTTCTCTCTTGCGCTCTTCCTGTCCCTTCCCACCCCCGTGTTTGCCCATAGGCTTTCCTGGAGCAGGAGGCCAAAGAGAAGGGAGGAAGGAGAGGTGGGCCTGGACGAGGCAAGAAAAAGTTTGCAGGTCCTCCGGAGAAGGGTTTTTCTGTGTGGCAAGGCGGGAGGGGGAGAGGAAAAAAGAAAGGAAAGCAGTTAGCGCTGTTCTGCTTGTCCTGGGGACTTGTGGGATGTCTTTAGTGATGGAGGCTGAGGCAGGTGAGTTCGGGGTGCGCAATGCCAAGGGAAGAGAACTGGCGAGGGGCGGAGGGAAGCACCTCGTGCTGTATCCAGGGCAGAGGGGGGAGACAGAAATGCCTGCGGTGTATATGCGGGGGGGGGGGGGGGCTCCCTTACCTTCAGTGTGAGTGGGGGTGAGTCCCATAACTGCTAAGTTTATCTGGGAGTCTTTGGTGAGGTACCCTCTGTCAAAAGCCTTTTGAAAGTCCAGGTATATAATGTCTACCAGGTCACTGTTGTCGACATGCTTGTTCCCTTTCTCAAAGAGCTCCCAAAGGTTGGTGAGGCAGGACTTCCTTTTGCAGAAGCCATGCTGATTTTCCATCAGCAGGCTTTGTCCTTCTATGTGCCTAACAATTCTATCTTTGATTACGGTTTCCACTAATTTGCCTGGGATAGACCTTAGGCTGACTGGCCTGGTTCCCCTCTGGATCTCTTTTTAAAAATTAGTGTCACATTTGCTACTCTCCAGTTTTCTGGTACAGCAGCTGAATTTAGTGACAGGTTACATATACAGGTTAGTAGATCACTAACTCTCGGATGTATGCTCTCGGATGTATGCTATCAGGACCTGGAGAATTATTGGGTCTTAATTTCCCCAGTAGATCTAGACTCTCATTTCTGATCACTTCAATTTGGCCGAGTTCTTCAGATTCCCTTCCTGAAAATAGGGGCTGTGGCGTGGGTCTGTGCCCCACACTTTCCACGGTGAGCACAGAAGCAAAAAAGCCACTGAGCTTCTCTGCCGTCTCCCCACCTTCCTTCAGCAATCCCTTTATTCCTTTGTCGTCCAAAGGCCCCACTGCTTCCCTGGCTGTTTTCCTGTTCTGGATATATTTTACAAAGTGTTTTTTGTTTGTCTTGATGCGAGACAAAAACCCTCGTCAGCTCCCCTTCAGCTTCTCTGTGGGAAACCAGCCTGTCGACACAAGACCCGGTCTACTTGGAGCCACATCCTGATGGCAAGGCCGTTGCTGCTGCTTGGCCACCCATCAGAAAGGGACCCCCGGCATCCTTTGAAAAACCATCAAAAATGTAGGAATTTCACCAGAGCCAGGTTTCTTTCCCAGTTGTCCTTCTACTTGCCACCAGGAATGCATCACAGCCTGGATCTAAGGAGGCAATGCCTCTGGGCACACGCAGAGTGCCTTTCAGACATGTAACAGCAGCCAGTCACATCGCCTGGTTTAACCCCAAAAAGGGGCAGAGAGTCGTGGTAGCCCTGAACACAGAGGCTGATGGCCACGGCTCCTGTGAAGCCCCACATCGGGGCGCAGGCCAATCCGTGCCTCCACAGAAGACCACAACAACAGTTGCAGGAAAGTGCAGCTCCCGTTTACCCAGGATCGTCTGCTTGCTCCTTGCTTTTAGCCATGAGTCTTCCTTCCCCTTCAGCGGGTGCTCCTGAACGAGCCGTCTCCGTGGCTGTCGGGGGTGCCGTGGGGGGCTCAGCCGCAGACGCCTGCCCTGCAAGGAGCCCGTCACTCGCCTCGTGGTATTCGCTCTCCGTGCTCTCGTTGTCCGAGACGTTCTCTGCTGTGCTGGAGTCTTCAGAGGAGGAGGAGGGGGACTCGTACCTGGGAGGAGCAACGGCAAGTGAGAAGGGCCAGAGAGGCTCGGGAAAGCGGTCCTAGATTCCTCCCCCAGAGAGGAGGAGAGAACCCAAGAGCGGCTCCGTGCCATCCCATCTCTTCCCTACGGAGGATTTCTCCACGGCTCCCCTTTGGAACCCCCCCAGAGGGAAAGGAGGATGAGGCCTCCTTGGGAAGGGAGGCACAGTCTAAAGCCGGCGGTGCCTGCACCCACAAAGCCAGCCTCACGCACGTCATGTTCCGGGCAAAGGGCTCAGCGGGACACGGGGTGTGTGTGTGTGAAGCTGCCCTCTAGATGCTGCCCGAGGCCACCGCTTCAGCCCAGACGTCCGGGATGGACACCCAAAAAGCCTCCCGTTGGGTCATGCTGCAGGGAGGAGGGCTTTGCCGTACCTAGATTCCTCCCCCAGAGAGGAGGAGAGAACCCAAGAGCGGCTCCGTGCCATCCCATCCCTTCCCCATGGAGGATTTCTCCACGGCTCCCGTTTGGAACCCCCACAGAGGGAAAGGAGGATGAGGCCTCCCCGGGAAGGGAGGCACAGTCTAAAAGCGGCGGTGAGAGAAGACCGCTGAGGCCGCACCCACAAAGCAAGCCTCACGCACGCCATGCTCCGGGCAAAGGGCTCAGCGGGACACCAGGGGGTGGCGTGTGTGTGAAGCTGCCCTCTGGATGCCGCCCAAGGCCACCGCTCCAGCCCAGAAGTCCGGGATGGACACCTGAAAAGCCTCCCATTGGGTCGTACTGCAGGGAGGAGGGCTTTGCCGTACCCGCCGTTGACGCCCACCGACTGCAAGTGCTTCTGGCTGCCAGGGAGGCCCGTGGGCTCCTTCACCTCCTCCTCCGTGACCGATCGGACCCCCGCTGTGCATGCAGCTGTGGGGAAATGGAAGAAAGGCAGCTGCGGTCAGAGGGGGCCTCCGCAGAGGACCTCACGGCCAACGGTCCACCCCCGCCTCCTTACCTGGGTCCTCCTGCTCACCCGGTGCACCCGAGCGAGGCTCCTGGGGGAGACAGAGGGTCTCTGGAACAGGGGACAGAAGGCAGGCATCAGCCCCGGCCCCTCCCCCCCTTCCCTGAGCAGTTAGTTGGTTAGAATGGACAAAAGGAAGGATGTCCTTCATCACCCAAAGAGTGATGAACCCATAGAGTTCACTGCCACAGGAGGAGGTGGCAGCTACAAGCATGGACAGCTTCAAGAGGGGATTGGATAAACGTATGGAGCAGAGGTCCCTCAGTGGCTATGAGCCACAAGGTATAGATAGGAGCTCTCGGTCTGGGCCAAGGGATGCTCTGTGTTCTTGGTGCTTCAGGGAGGGGTCAACAGTGGGAGGGCTTCTAGCATCCTGGCCCCACTGCTGGACCTCCTGAGGGCCCCTGGTGTTTTTGGTCACTGCATGACACAGAGTGTCAGACTGGATGGGCCACTGGCCTGATCCAACATTGGCTTCTCTCTTATGTTCTTATTAGAGAGAATTGGATGAACATATGGAGCAGAGGTCCATCAGTGGCTCAGCCACAAGGTATAGATAGGAACTCTCGGTCTGGGGCAAGGGATGCTCTGTATTCTTGGTGCTTGGGGGGGGGGGGACAGTGGGATGGCTTCTAGTGTCATCTGGCCCCACTGCTGGACCTCCTGAGGGCACCTAGTGTTTCTGGCCACCGTGTGACACAGAGTGTTGGACTGGATGGGCCACTGGCCTGGTCCAACACTGGCTTCTCTTATGTTCTTATAAGAGGGAATTAGACAAGCATATGGAGCAGAGGTCCATCAGTGGCTATGAGCCACAAGGTATAGGTAGGAACTCTCGGTCCGAGGCAAGTGATGCTCTGTCTTCTTGGTGCTTGGGGGGGGGGGCAACAGTGGGAGGGCTTCTGGTGTCCTGGCCCCACTGCTGGACCTCCTGATGGCACCTGGTATTTCTGGCCACCGTGTGACACAGAGTGTTGGACTGGAGGGGCCATTGGCCTGATCCAGCATGGGATTCTCTTAGGTTCTCTGATGTTCCTCACCATATGGGGTGCATGAGGCTGGCTGTCCTGCCCCCCCCCCCGGTTCTTTCTCCTCTGTAGGGTGGGTGGGCCTCACTTGTGCCAGAACCCTGCCCACATTTAACAGGGATCCAAAGTGAGGAGGGGCTGTCGTATAGGGTGGGTGGTGTGACCAACAGACGTGATTTTCTGACACACAAGAACCTGACAGGCAGGCAGGCAGGCGGACAGACAGACAGACAGACAGACAGAGCTGAACAGCTGCCAGCAGAAGACGGCTTCCCAGAACACTGCAGAGCTTTTTATTCACTGACTTCCAAACTGGCCAACAAATGCCTGTACAAGGATCTGCCAGTGACCATTGGGAACAATCGTGGGACCTGCAGGGGAGACTTCTACTGCTCCCCAGATCGGGGGGGGGGGGGCGCGTGGGGGGCGGAGTGTTCTCAAGGGACTCTGGGAAAGGGTCGGCTCATGGGCACCACCAGCTGACAGAGGACTCTCACTTAGGAGAAGGGGTTGTTTTCATTCAGGATTGTGAGGAAAGCCCTTTTTGAATTTATGTAAGATGTGGAATTTAATTGTTCAGCTGACCAATCAGTTTGCAGCTGACCAACTCAGAGGCTGGCCCTCTTTCCACTAGTCCACACTCACCTTTCCTAGGGACGCCTGCCTGAGGCCACATCCCGTTCCCGGCTTCCGTGTTGCTGGATCCCCAGAGACACATCAGCAACGGAGGAACCAAACAAGGCGGCCAGACGACCTGGGGAGTCCCCACAGCAGCGATACAGATGCCGCCATCTGTCATCTCTTTATCCCCCGTGCTGCCCAGAGAGCAGCCACGACAGCCCAGGGCTCTCCACCTGAGACACAGCCACGGGGGGAACAGGAGCCACGCAGGACACATGGCAGCGTGGGGCTCCCTCCCCAAACCCTGAGGTCTTCTGGCCTGTGGGCACGCAGCGGGAGCCTCCTCCTCTTTCCCCCTCACAGGGCACCTGAGAACCTGGCGCGGCACTGAGAGCGTGCTGAACTGCAGCCCCCCCCTCCCCCCCACCGCCTCCCAGGCCCAGAAGCCCCATCCGAGGCTGCTCATCCCACCGTGACTAGCAAAATCAAGCACACGCCTGGTTTCCAGTCCCAGCCTCCCGGAGAGGGGCGTCACAGCAGACAGCCGAGTCCCGTCGGGCTCACTCAGGCTGCTCCCCAACTAGAAAGAGGGTCTTTTACAAAACAAAAACGCATCCAAGACATTTCACAACTGAGCAGGGGTCATTTCCTGCCGGAGCGCACAGGAGCGGAGCTCCGGTAGTAAAGAGCCCTGTGGGCGGGCACATGCAACAAGCCCTGCCCCCTGTTCCCAGCAGCCCTCAGTCAGAGCAAGAAGCAGCCAGTCAAGTTGCAGAGCCCCGCACCCTGCCCCCCCGGCCCAAAACAGTCCAGTGGCACCTTTAAGGTCAAGGTTTATTCAGGTGCAAGCTCTCCCTCCTCTGCGAGGACAGATCTGCACCTTCCCCCCCGCCAATAGCTAGCCATCCAAAAGAGTCCATTGGAGCCTGAGCGGTGTGTGTTGCCTTCTGACACACTTTCGGTGACGTCAGGGGGTGTGGAATATGCAAATGAGTTATGCTAATGAGCTATGCTAATGAGCTCCTGCACCTCTTTTTCTACGAAGTGACCCCTGCAACTGAGGCTTGCATTCTTTGATCTCATCCTGGGAACAGCAGAGACTATTTTAAGAGCATCTCTTTCTGTAAGCAGCTGGTAAAAATCTGCATCTTCAATACACGAAACCCTTTTAATAGAAGAGTTGCAGGGGGTGGAGAGGGAACTTTGGAGAGGGCTCTGCTGTACATTTGCAGCTTGGGGGGGGGGGACAGACCTAGAACTAGGTGCAGGTATGGCTGCTGGGCCCAGACCAGGCAGAGACCATGGTGACGCTGGAGGGTCCTCAGAGGCGGAACTTTTCCAGACCTTCTGGGTTGGAGGGGGTTTGGCTGCTGAGATTCATGCCTTCTGGGGCTAACTTTAACTCCGCTCAGAGGAAACCTCAGGCACGGCCACGGTTCCACACAGAATGAATGGGGGCCTTTGGGGGGGGCAGGGAGAGGAGACAGCCCGGTTGCCCTCATCCTTTCTAGCACCGTTGCTGTTTATCAGCCCTTTAGAAAAGAGCAAGAGCCCAGCAGCCGCTTAAAGACTCACAGAATTAGTGGCCGGCCAGGAGCTTCCCGGAGTCCCCCTGCTCCCTTCTTCAGATTCCAGTGGCCAAGGCTCCCTCTAAGCCGTGGAGTCCTGTGAGCAAAAATCCTACTTTGTGAGCTGCTGGCATTAAAGTTGTGAGCGAGCGATTTGGCCCCTGCATGAATCAGTCTGCTCTGGAGCCCCATCCTTCCTGAGCTAAGGCAAAACTGTGTGAGCCGGAGGCTAAAAGACTGTGAGCTGGCTCACGCTGACTCAGCTGAGAGGGAGCACTGCAGTGACCCAGGAAAGCTCCTCCCCCTGCCACTCATCCGGTCGGTCTTTAAGGGGCTTCTGGGCTCTCTTGCTCTTTTCTGCTGCTACAAACAAACTAACCCGGCGGCCCCTCTGGGTCTATCAGCACTTTGGATGTGTTAGAAGACGAACTGGGCGGGAGCACAGTTTGAAGACAGGTGGGACTGGGGGGGGTGGGGGGGTGGGGAGATGTGGCTGCTGCTTCTGCTCCAGGGCAAACGGGCCCCTCCCCCTACCTGTCTCCGGCTTCCCCGTCCGGTCCTCCTCTGTGCTGATGATGCTGATCTTTTTCACAGAATGGAACGTGGTCGTTGCGTTCGCAGGGCCGGCGTGGGTGGGGAACGTGGTCTCCATCACCTCTTCACTGTGATACGTGGAGCGGAGGGGCATCGTGGCTCCCTGGGCCCCCGGGTCTCTGCCCGCCAAGGGTCTGGGGCTGGTACCGGACTCTTCCGTCTCCAGGCGGCGTGCCTCCTCCCATGGCCTGTGGCCTGGCCCTGTGGCCGTGCTGGTGACCACCTCTGGCTCGCTTTCCCCCTGGACCACCTCAGCCACATTCTGGCCAACGGAGGCCTCCCGGTGCCTCTGGGGGGGCCCTTCGTCCCGCTGCTCTGCACCCGCTCCCCCCGCCCCCCATTCTGCCGGGCCGCTCCCGTTCCCCGTGGACGTCCACTTGTCCTCCTTCTCCTTGCCCCGATGCTCCGTGTTCCGCTGGGCGGCCTGGAGCTCTTGGAGCGCCCTCTCCAGCTGCCTTTCCAGCACCGCGACCTTGGCTGACAGGGCGTGCGTGGCCGGGCTCTGCCGCTCGGCCTCCTCCAGGGAAGGCCAGCCCAGCTCCTCCTCCCGGACGGCCACCGCCACGTCACACTTCCCGCCCTCTGCCTCTTCGGCCGACCTCCCCACAGCCACCGACCTCACCTCCTTCCCGCCTGCGCCCTCCTCCGCCTTCCCCCCCCCTGCCCCTTCCTCCGGGATGTCTATGTAGAGCTCCCCCCTGGACCTGCCCCTGCCGAGGGGCCCCCCCGGGTGGCCCAGGAACTTCTGGCTCTTCAGCTGGACGCTCAGCTGCCGCTTCTCCTCCTGGAGCACGGAGACCTTCACCTGGAGCACCGGCACCATCTTCACCTGCTCCTCCAGCAGGCGCAGCTTCCTCAGGGCCACCGCCATCTGCTCCCGGACGTGCTGCAGGTGTCCCGGGGTCGGTGAGACCGGGGTGGACAGCCCGGAGCCGACAGGTGTGAACTGTCCAGGGGCACCCTGCTGCGAACCGTTGTGGGAAGCCTGGCGGGAGAGGCTTGGGTTTCCCACCAGGGAGCTGGTGGATCCGGAGATGCTGCTGTGGCTCAGGCTTCGGAGGCCACTGGCCCTGGGCCTGTCCTCCTCGCCGGAGCCCGCTTGGTCTTCCAGCTTCTTCCTGGCGTCCAGCAAGGTCTTCTCCACACGGGCATTGAAGTTGCTCGACATGGCATGGCTGTACTGTGGGTAGAAGCTGCGTCCGCAATACGAATAGGAGGAGTGCTGACTGTCCATGCTGGCGTTGGAGCAGAGCGACTCCGTGGACGTCCACCAAGAGCCGGTGTAGCCATAACCCCGCGGCAATGAGCTGTACCGTGGTCGGCGGTGGACCGGAATGCGCTTGATGGTGTTGCCTTTCTCAATGTCATCCACATATTTGAGAAAGTCCAGGTCCAGGCGGTAGCCGTAGGGGGTCTCCACCGAATAGTGCACATCTGGATCCTTCCCATGAAAGGACGTAGCGGAGGCGGGGTTGGCTTTCCCTGCACAACAGGAAGGGGACACAGATCAGCTCAACTATTTCCATTTCTAAAAATCTGGTTCAGCACCCTCCATATGATAAGATTGGGTAACATAATGTTCGAACCACAAGGAAAGGAGGGAATATGCATGTTTTAATAAAAAAATAGATTGAAGTTGTGCATGGAGAGTTTCAAGTCAGGAGCAACTATTTATATATATATATTATTTATTTATTTATTAGATTTATATCCCGCCCTTCCACATGGGCTCAGGGCGGCTAACGTAAGAGGCAAATCCCACACATAAAACAATTTAAAACCAGTAATCATTACAATTAAAATATCGGTGCTCAACAGTAAACTATAACAATTCCAAGATGGGGATTCCGATGATACGCTCCGGGGAACGCTGACATCTCTTCTGGTGAGTACTTCACTTTGTCAGTTCTTCCATCCCAGGGCCGGCGCACCTTGTAGAAAATTCCACCAACAAAGATGACAACACGGTGGTGGTACAGTGGCGGCGGCGGCCCCTATTCAAAAGCCTGGCGGAACTGTACTAGGTCCCGCAGGGCCCTGATCTCCTCTGGGAGCTCATTCCACCAGGTAGGAGCTGCCATCAAAAAAGCCCTGGCCCTGGTAGCAGCATATTTAGCAACCTTTAGTCATGTTATGTCATGTTTATGGACATGTTTTGTCATGTTTATGGACATTCCATGACATTACTGCATTTCTCCCAATGAACAGAGGACATTTTTGTTCAAGAGAACCAGACCTCTTGCAGCAATAAGTGGGGGAAGTCCTCTAATTTATACATTTAGAAAAAACAAATATGCCACTTTTCCAGAAGCAAGCTCAAAGCAGATCACTAAGTAGAAACAGTATAATAAAATAATGAGCACAACAAAATAAGAAGGATAAATAATAATATAATAAGCCATAAAATTCTCTATTTCTGCTTTCCTAGCAAATCAACTGTTCTTATCTGCAAATATACATGTCAAAGCATCGATCTGATGCTTGGTTCCATCTACAGCCCTAGCCACAGGCTCATCTGAGAGAGGTCTTTCCAGTCACACACAAAGTCATGAATGAAACAACACACAGAGAGGCACTAACTCCTTGGTGACCAGTGCTCAGTGATGGATCATTTGCCTCAGCCGGGTGCTCAGCCAAACTCCAGGTACCTTCCAGAAGCATCATAAACTCTTTTTCAGTTGGGCTGTTTCTGTTAATCAATTGCTCATTTTATCATCAACACACTGCTGCCTGCTTCAAGAAACTGGGATCTGGCAGGCTATGAGTGCAAAACGGGAACGGCCTGAGTGTGCACAGAGTCACTGTTCCTGTCCTGATTTGGCGCAGCGCTGGGTTGTGGGCGCCCAGGCCAAGCGACACGGCAGAGTGCGGCCAGTATTCCGAGCGCGCCCAGCTGGTGGACTGCCAAGGTGGGATCTGCCACCTGGCACTCGGAAACACCAAGGAGACTCAAAACCCAACATCTGCCAAGGCAGTAGACATTGCACTAACTCCAGTATCCACTCAGCTGGACTTTATGAGCTTTGGGTGAAAAAGGCAAACTGTTTACACTGCCCATACACCAGAAGCCTGGCTCCAACCCACTTCCCATCAGCACCCCACCCACCTCAGGTCCATGAAACAAGAATTCAAAACAACCTCCCCTGATGTGCCACTCAAAGCAACGGAAGAGATGCTTGTAGCTCCCGCCACAGAGTGAACGCCCCACACCGCTGGAATACAGACAAAAAGCAATGTTTGCATACCCACCTGGGAAGCCAGTCTCCATACGCAAAACTTGCGCCATTCTTTAATCCGGTCTCAAATTCAGGGAGTGCATCCAAAACAGCTGCGGGATCTTCTTTGAGCCAGGAAGGGAGATCGCATGGCCTGCAAAGGAGACCACAGGTTCAAATGCAAGGGTGCCCACAGACAGACGGCCCAGTCACACCAGCCGGGAGGGGGGCAGCGTGCTCTGCCTGTCTGCCTCCGAAGGGGTGGGAAGGCAAAAGGCTCCACCCTACGTCACACGGTCTATTGGGAGGGGAAAAAGATAACGAGACCTTTTTTTATCAGTGAGCTAAAATTATGTCCGCTATGCTTGCTAAGTGTGCCTGGAGTTGAAATTCTTTTGACACCTCAGGAGTCAAACACGACAGAAATCTGGAGGGTGCAGAGTTATGAAGCGCAGATGGGGGACGGGAGCCAGAGATTTCTGTGACGGCCACACAGTTAATCTCCCCCCAGTGTAATATTCCAATCTGCAAAACGCTTTATGCGCATCTCAAGACAGGATAGCTACTGACTTTTTAGTTTGGTTGCTATAATGCACAACCTTTAAAATTCTGTCTACTGCATCTCTTGGTTGTCCATTTATCCACGTAGTGGTGTGTCAGAGCACTTGTTCCAGTTGCCAAAACAGCTGAAAATATTTGGGCGTCTTGACTGAGGAGGGTAGTGGGGAGGCCTCTCTGGTTCCATGCATCTGACACTTTTTCCCGGTTCTGAAACAACCATCAGCCTAGTTTTATGTCACATGTCTGGATCAACATTCCCTTCTTGTATATTATTACACAACAATGTGAAATGAGGCATTAAAATATCTGAAAATCATCTATAAAATGCATCTGAGGACCCATCCAAACCAGGAACCTTGTCTTTCTAAATTTTTTTAAAATAACTCATCTTGCTACTCTTTCTGTTACTTCAAGAAGAGATTGGATTTATCCCCCACCCTTCACTACCCGGAGGAGTCTCAGAGCGGCTTACAAACTCCTTTCCCTTCCCCTCCCCACAACAGACACCCTGTGAGCAATGTTCCCTCTAAGCTGTGGAGTCTTGTGAGCAAAAACACTACTTTATGAGCTACTGGCAATAAAGTTGTGAGTGAGCGATTTGGCTACTGCATAAATTAGTTTGCTCTGGAGCCCTCCTTCCTGAGCTAAGGCAAAAATATGTGAGCCAGAGGCTAAAAAACCATGAGCTAGCTCACACTAACTCAGCTTAGAGGGAACACTGCCTGTGAGGTAGGTGGGGTGGAGAGAGTTCTTTCGAGGACTGCGCTTGAGAGAACAGCTCTGAGAGGACTTGTGACTGACCCAAGGTCACACCAGCAGCTGCATGTGAAGTAACGGGGAATCAAACCCCATTCTCCCAGATTAGAGTCCGCGCACTTAACCACGACACCAAACTGTAGCTTTGTGTACTGCAGCTTTGTGATCCTCCCCCTTCAACTGCATTCCAGTCTCATCCGGACAGGAATTTACCCTGTTTACTGAGGGATGACCTGATCAAAAAAATCAAATTGCTGATTGATACCTTTTGCATCACATTAGTGTTCTTTCTGACTATTCGTTATTCAAAACACCTTACTTCTTTCTTAAGTACCTTGCCCGTACTTGAAAATTTTGATTAGTAAAATTCATAATACGTTTGATTATAATATCCATCTAGTCATGCCGGCCACATGACCACGGAAACGTCTTCGGACAGCGCTGGCTCTTTGGCTTGGAAACGGAGATGAGCACCGCATCCCTAGAGTCGGATTCGACTGGCTTTCGAGCGAGGGAAACCTTTACCCTTTACCTTTAATATTGTCTGGCTTTTATTATCTCCTAAATTTTTCATTGATCTGAGCGGGATGGCCCAGGCTGGCCAGACCTCGTCGGATCTCAGAAGCTGAGCAGGGCCGGCCCCGGCTGCTATTTGGACGGGAGACCTCCAAGGAGGTTCGGGGGGGTGACACAGAGGCAGGCAACGGCCAAAACCACACCCCTGAACGCGTCTTGCCTTGAAACACCCCCCCCCCAGGGGGTCACCATAAGTCAACCGTGACTTGATAGCAAAACCCCCCCCATACAGTTTCCAGTTCAGCTCATTTTCCAATGCATTCTCCATGAATTTTATGCCCACCTCATCCTTTATGTCCCTCCCCCTCCCAATATGTCTGCTTCTTCCAAAATATAGTTTTTTTTCGGCAGCATCCTGTTGGTTCTTATTCCCTGAGGTTTCACCCATGAGAACACCCCTTATAAGAGTTTTGCACCCCAGGAAATGTCTTGGGGCCACCCGGGGGCAGCATTAATTCCAAAGAATGGCTGGATTTCCGGCTATCTTCAAGTCCAGCAGCACCTTACAGACGAGCAAGATTTTGGGAGTATAAACGCTCAAGAGTCGAGGCTCCCTTCATCAGAGCGGATCTCCAGTGTTCGCTTGTCAGCAATTGTTCTCTTTAACCGTAACCATAGACGTGACACGGGCGGGTGGCACAGACTCTGGTGCACGGTCAGAAACCGCTTTATGGCTTGAATCAAAGACTGCCCGACATCAACTCTTTGGCACAAGGATATATAATCAGTTCTTGAATATGCATTGTTCCTAGATGAATCAAATGCAGAATCTTTTATTTGGGGATCATTTCCCCTCCATGTATTTATGTAATGAATTTTTGCCCCTCCCTCCCAGCCAAGGCGGGCCCAGGGCAGCTTACACAAGAACAGCACACAGTTACAATAAAAACATAAAATATAAATTAGATTAAAACAATTCTAAAACCCTTTAAACCGCACAGTATAGTAAAGTGCTACTACTGAGCCTTTGGGGTAGGGCGGGATATAAATCCAAGGATAAATAAATAAATAAAAATAAAATAAATTGTGTTTATTGACAAGATTTGAACTTCAGGTGTGTGATTATACATTTTGCATTTATTGTATCCGTTTTGACTAACAGCAGGTTGTATATAGATTCAGGTGGGGGGGTCGCTCTGTTCACCTGAAGCAACAGAACGGAAGTTTGAGTCCAGTCAGGCACCTTTAAGACCAACAAAGTTTTGTTTTGGGTATCAGCTTTTTAGTGCAGGCACACTTATTTAATATTTAAAGCTTCTCCTATAATAAGTTCAACACTTTATATCGTTTTTTCTGTCTGTATTATACTGGTTTTTGTCACTTTGTCTTCTAATTCTGTAATCTACCCTTACCTTGAACAAGAAAGGCAGATTATAAATGTAAGTACGCAAATAAACATTTCAATAGATTTGTTTGTGATCTAGATTCGAAGCAGCGACGGTCCAGATCTGTCCGGTTCAGGGACCGAATCGCCGGTCTCTGACTTCACCTCCCTCCCTGTCCCCCCCCCACGACACGGGCGTCACCCCCCTGGACTCCCTCCAGACCCCGTAACATTGGGAAGGCCCCCACCTCCGCAAAACCCTTTGAAAGCTTAGGGGACGGGGCGACACAAGTAGGGTGTGGTGGGGGGGGGAAGGCGGGCAGGGTGGCACAGAGCGGCGGTGGGCGTGCGAGGCCAGAGGGCACGCAAAGGGACCGGACGGAGTGACAGAGCCGTGTGCCCGCGGGCACTTGCCCTGCCCTCCCGCTCTCTGGTATCCCTCCAGCCCCCTCCATTCCGGCTTCCCAAGCACAGGTTTCTTGGGGGGCTGCGGGAGGCAAAGGGGAGTGGGGCGGACCCCCTCCCTCCGCCCTGAGCCCCGGGTCAGCTGCAGACCCTCCTGTGCTTCCCCCCCTCCCCAGGCACAACAGGCTCCCCTGTCCTCCCCGGCTGCCTCGGCCTCTCCTCCTCCTCCTCCTCCTCCTCGGCCTTCCAAGAGGTCTGCCTCCAAGGGGCAGGAGGCGGCAGGAGCCCTTCGGCTCAGGAGAGGATGCCTCCTCCGTTCCCAAACAGAACTGAAAAGGCTCCATGGTCCCTTTGTTACGGCAAAGGGCTCCTGCTCCCCCCCCCTTCCCTCCAGCGTTCCCTCTAAGCTGAGTCCGTGCGAGCCAGCTCCCAGTTTTTTAGTCTCCGGCTCGCACATTTCCGTCTCCGCTCAGGAAGGAGCAAACTGATTGATGCAGCAGCCGAATCCTTCACTCGCAGCTTTCATGCCGGTAGCTCACAAAGTAGGATTTTTGCTCACGAGACTCTAGAGCTTAGAGGGGGCATTGCTCCCCCCCCCCACACACACACACACACACACACTCGCGTGTCAGGGGATTTCCCCCGCTGTGTCTCCGATGCCCTGGGAAGGGGAGTCTTGCCCAGGCGGTCTCGCCACCAACGGTGTCTGAGGGAGGAGGGGTTCTCGACGGGGGGGGAGGGGGAGCAGACAGGTTCCTCAGGGCCCAGCTCAGCCCGAGGGGCCATGGCGCTGAAGCCCTGCTGGTGGCGATTCAGCCGCACCGTCCCCGGCAGACGTCTCCTGTTATGGATCGAGCCTAAGCCTTTCCTCTAGCTGAACCTAGAACAGGCTGAGCTTGCTTCTCCAGGACAATAGCTCGCCTGGATCCAGGAACCAACCTACAGATAAGCAGTGTGATGTCAATAGCCTATCAGGGGGGAGTGTGTTGGGTGTGGTGTTTTGCATGCCTTATAAGCAGGGCTCCAGCCCCCCCCGCTGCCACTGCTGCTTTCTGCTGCCTTCAGAAAATGGCAAAGCCCCCCCCTCGTCCCCTGGAGAGGCCCGGCGGACCACCAGCGCCCCGGCTGGCAGTGGATGCTGCTGCTGCGGTCTCTTGAGAGCCCTCCTGCCTACCTTGCCTGGCGGCAGCACAGAGACTAACGTCCTGCCCTCTCCAGAGAGGCAAGGAGAGGCTCTTCAGCAGCCAGAGGGCGGCCTCCTCCCACTTGGCCAAAGTCAGCAATGGGAAGGTCATGCTGCCAACGGGAAGGGGGCAAAGTGAGAGGAAGGGGCGAGCAAGCTCTCGACTTCATGAGGGATTCTCGCCAGGCCAAGCAAGAGAACAGTGGGGTGGGGTGGGGTGGGGGACACACATCCCAGGGCATGACAGAAAAGCCCCCCCCCCCGTGTCTGCCATCCAAAAGAGTTCTAAACTGGACGACTGGAGGGGCTGGGCACACTGACACGGCAGTCCAATGCCCTTGGGCTCAGAAGAAAGTCACTGTGTGTTAGGTACTGGGATCGAATCATCCCTGACTGAATCACCCCAGAGAGTGGCTGAGCTTGGCTGCTTGGAAGGGGGGGGGACTCTGCGGCATTGTGCCCTGCGGAGGCCCCTCCCCTCCCCAAACCCCGCCCTCTCCTGGCTCCACCCCCAAAGTCTCCAGGTAGTTTCCAACCCAGACCTGGCAACCCTACCTGACCTCCAGGTGGGCTGAGACAGCTCTGGTCTGAAGCTACCTGGCAGTGGGTCGGGGTGGGGGCGGGAGCGGGAAGAGGCCTTGCAAGGCTCAGGGTGTGCGGCTGCATGGATGGTGCACGGCTTCCTCCTCCAGGGCAAGCAGACATCTCGCAGCCCCTTTGGCCTGCAGGCCTCAGCCCAGTGGGTGAGCTGCTCCTGTCAAGCCAGCCCTGGCCCCGAGGGGGGGGGTCCTCGTGTTTTTTTGTAGGGACTGGGGTGTGGGGCTGGCTGGGTTGTGCATTCTTTAAATTGGTGTCTCTGTGAGTTTTATTTCATCAGCTGCCTGGAATCCTTAATGTGGGCGGGAAAGTTGTGGGTTTTTACAAGCTGGGCTGTGGCGATAATAAAGAGAAAGTTGTGGGTTTTTACAAGCTGGGCTGTGGCGACAATAAAGAGAATGTGAAAGGGGTGGGTGAGGTACCACTGGAGATCATAGAATGTTAAGAGTTGGAAGGGACCTTGCAGGTCATCTAGTCCAACCCCCTGCACTCTGCAGGAGCACAGCCGAAAGAGAGCCCTACAACATACCCGAAAGAGGGTCAGACAGCCTCCGCTTGGAAACGTTCAGCGAAGGAGCACCCACCACCTCCCGAGGCGGTCTGTTCCACTGCTCAACCACTCTGACAGTTAGGAAGTTTCTCCGGATATTCAGTCGGTATCGACTCCCTTGTAATTTCCACCCATTAGATCTCGTCTTGCAATCTGGAGCAAGAGAGAATAGATCTGCTCCATCTTCTACACATGACAGCCCTTCAGATACTTGAAGACTGCAATCATGTCCCCTCTAAGCCTTCTCTTTCCCAGGCTAAACATACCCAACTCTTTCAGCCTTTCCTCGTAAGACTTGGATTCCAACCCTCTCACCCTCCTGGTTGCTCTCTTCTGGACACACTCGAGCTTGTCAACATCCTTCCTAAAATGTGGTGCCCAAAACTGGACACAGGACTCCAGGTGAGGCCCCTGACCATAGCAGAATAGATCCTCAGTCACTACCTGGATAAGAACTTGAAGCAAGTAAATGCAGCATCTCCGCTATACTCCTAAATACGGCAAAGCAATTGACAATCTTCATTTGACTTCAGCAGCATCTATCATTTGATTGGCCTTGGCTTGGCTTGAGAAAAGGGGCATGTTTTCAAGGAAGCAGCCCAGGTCTGTAAGTTTGCAGCTTGTTCCCATGATGTCAGAGAATCGGCATGTCTGAGGCTCAAGCTTCAGCTCTCCCACACCCCTAAGCGGGAATGCACAGAGCCAGAGCTCTGCTCGGCAGTTCCACCGGGGGTGCCTCTAGAAAGTGGGGGTTCACCAGTCCATCCCATCCACCAGGCCAGTCCGCTGCTACCAGATCCAGCTTCTTAATGCTCCCAACTGCTCCATCCCGGCCATGGCAGCTAAACGGAGCCGCTATTTCCAGAGGCAGTGGCGGCAGCAGCAGCAGCAGCAGCAGCAGCAGACCTCTGATTCCCGGAGGGTGGGAAGATGGGGCAGGGAAAGGCCTTGGCCTCCACGCCCTGCTTTCCCACAAGCATTTCTCTGGGCACTGCCGGAAACAGAGGGAGACTGGCTCAAAGAGATCCCCAAGGTAGAGACGACTCTTTTAGCCCCACATCTGCCCCAGCGCTGGAACACTGCAGGCGTGACTGCCACCCATAACACATAAATTCACTTGCAGAACTGAATGTGATCAGTGTTCCCTCTGAGCTGAGTGAGTGTGAGCCAGCTCACAGTTTTTTACCCTCCGGCTCACACACTTTTGTCTTCGCTTAGGGGGGATGGGGCTCCAGAGCAAACTGATTGATGCAGGAGCCGAATTGCTCGCTCACCACTTGAATGCCCAGGAGAGCTCACCAAGTAGGACTTTTGCTCACAGGACTTCCACAGCTGAGAGGGAGCCTTGGATGTGATCCCTGCTGGCACAGAAGGCTTTGCAAAGAGATCAGACAAGCTCACCGAGGTCAGACCTACCAACAGGTATGTGACTGCCAAACAGAACCTCCATGTGCAGAGACAGTGCACCACTGAACGCGAGATCCTCGGGGGGGGAACCCCCGGGGGGGGGGGGGTCATTCTGTTTTTGTGCCGGCTCAGCCACACACCCTAGGCCGACCTTTACAGACTATTGGTGTGCCCAGCAATTATGAAGCAAGGCACAGGTTACTCGAGCCAGACCCCTGAGCCGCATGGATACGGGCAGATGGCAAGCCAGGACCCTGGAAGAGGAGAGAGAGGCTGAAGAGACTGGATTCATACCCCATGGCCCTTCACTACCCCCAAGGGAGTCTCAGAGCGGCTCACAAACGCCTTTCCCTCCCCCTCCCCACCACAGACACCCTGTGAGGCGGGTGGGGCTGAGAGAACTCTGACAGAAACTGCTCCTTTTCAAGGACAGCTCTTATCAGAATTTATAACCTCCCCTTGGGGATATGTCCCCCTCGAGGCCCCACTGATGGACCTTCTGATGGGACTTGATGGTATTTCTGGCCACCGTGTGACAGAGGAGTGTTGGGCTGGAGGGGCCACTGGCCTGATCCAACATTGGCTCCTCTGATGTTCTTATAAGAGGGAATTGGATGAACATGTGGAGCAGAGGTCCATCCGTGGCTATTAGCTACAAGGTCTAGATAGGAACTCTCAGTCTGGGGCAAGTGATGCTCTGTCTTCTTGGTGCTGTTGGGGGGGTCAACAGTGGGAGGGCTTCTAGTGTCCTGGCCCCACTGCTGGACCTCCTGAGGGCACCTGGCATTTCTGGCCCCTGTGTGACCCAGAGTGTTGGACTGGATGGGCCATTGGCCTGATCCAACATTTGGCTTCTCTGATGTTCTTATAAGAGGGAATTGGATGAACATATGGAGCAGAGGTCCATCAGTGGCTATTAGCCACAAGGTATAGACAGGGACTCTGGGGCAAGGGGTGCTCTGTCTTCTTGGTGCTTGGGGGGGTCAACAGTGGGAGGGCTTCTAGTGTCCTGGCCCCACTGCTGGACCTCCTGAGGGCACCTAATGATATTTTTGGCCACTGTGTGACCCAGAGTGTTGGACTGGAGGGGCCCTTGGCCTGATCCAACACTGGCTTCTCTCTTATGTTCTTATGATCTTCCTGGCCCAAGAGGAAGAAACAGCGTCTAGCCTTGTGGCTTCCTCAGTGTCTCTTCTTTAGGTGTGACCATCTAGCAGAGGCGTTAGTCGGTAGCCCTTTTCCCCTCACCCTGGCCAGGGCCGTTAGCATCTCTGAGCCGGGGGGGGGGGGTGCTTGGCAGATAGATGACTCCTTCTCCCGACCTTTCCTCTTTCACCAGCTTCCCACTTGCAGCTGGACTTCAGGGCATTGGAGATGCATACCAGTTATTGACATCATCAATGAGATCTTCGGGGGGGGGGGAGGCATTTTACCACAGCCTGGCCCCATCTGAAGGAAGGTGTGAAAAGATTTCCCAGATACCAGATCTGTCCTCCTCACACAGAACCATGGGATGTGAGAGTTGGAAGGGACCTTGCAGGTCATCTAGTCCAACCCCTGGCTTTCACTCTGCAGGAGCGCAGCAGCTGACCAGGGGCTTCACCGGCATGGCTCCAAGGGTGTGGCGGGCCCCATTCTGCACAGCCCTCCTCTCTGGACCAGTGTAGAGAGCATTCCCACCAGCCTCTCAGCACTCCAGAGTCCAGACCGGAAGGGGCTGCAGCCGGTTTTGGTTCCACAGGGTGCCCTCCTCCGCTTGGCAGTGCTGTGCCCCTGGAGGGCGTCTGGATTCAGTCCAGCAAGGCCCTGAGCTACTCTCCGCCAGAACAGCGTCCCATCATCTGCCCCGGTGGTGTGCAGTAGGGGAGGCCCTGGTTCGAATCCCCTCTCTGCCGTGGATGCTTGCTGGGTGATGGTGGCCTCGGGCCAGTCACGCCCTCTCAGCCTGGGGGGGGGGGTGCTGCTGGTGCTGCTGCCGGTTCTGAGGCCAGCCGGGAGGGGAGGAGGACGCTGCAGACTGCTTTGTGGCAGGTGGAGACAAGCAGGTGATGAACGAAGTAGATGCTTTGCCAAGCAAACATGCAGCTGATCTGGAGAGAAGCCAGGCCCGTTCGCCTGCAGGCCGTTTTCGTTGTTGTGCAAATGAAGTGAATTAGCTGCGGTCCCTACAGAGTCAGCAGAACAGTGATGTTGTGTTGGGCTTTTATTCTGCTTATTCGGCTGCTTGTCTGCTGTGAAACCAGAGCTGTGCCACCTTGGCGTAGGGTCTTGAGTGCTCTTGTGCAAGGAAGGGCAGGATGTCCATTTACACAAAAAAAAACACCACCAAGCAGAACAGCTGTCGAGCCACTGGTCGTAGGGCTCCCTCACACCAGGACAAGCTGATGGGCGGCTGCCTTTTCACACCCAGGAGCTGAGCTCCTTGGAAAGCTGTTGTGGCTGCTGGGCGAATATGGGATGCCGGCCGCATCCAGGGTTGGAAGGAGGCGCCCCACCCGCGCGGCATGGCAGGGGACGGGCTGGGAAATAAGCCCCCTTCTCCTGGGCTGGCAGAGACTGCGTGGAAGGTGGTCTCCAGAATCCTTGCACAGTGGATGGACTTTCTTTTGGCGTAGTGGTGAAGTGTGCAGACTCTGATCTGGGAGAACCGAGTTTGATTCCCTACTCCTTCACGTGCAGCTGCTGGATGACCTTGGGCAAGCCATAGTTCTCAAGACATAAAAGGAATCTTTCTCCTCTTTGTTCATCTCCTTGGATGGGAAGAACACACGAAGGGCTAAGCCTTGACTTAGGGACTCCACCTTGACCATGCGTTGAGGGACAGTGTGCTGAACTCCCAACACTGAGAACAAAGGTAACGGAGCATTATGAATACTGCAACTTTAAACTAGCATACCCTAAGATACGTGCAGAGTTAGGGCTTAGAGGACTTTGTGTTTTCCCTTTTTTTTTGTATTCCTGCTCGGCCTGATGGTGAACAGACCACGTGTACTCTTTTTATTTGATGATTAAACTTCCTCAGCACTGGAAACCCACATTAGCATTTCCCACTAAAACACTCCCAGGGACCGGGCTGCATTTCCCAACCAGCACAGTGAGGCCCCCCACATACACCCCTCTTTCTTTCCTAATTTGGGAACGTTCCCGGGCGTTGGGACTTCCTTCTTTTGACCTCCAGCCCTGCAGGGAACACAGCTTGCAGAGGGCCGAGAAGTGCCCCATTCCCCCTCCTCCTCCTCCTCCAGGGCCTGTATGGCCTAAGACAGCTTCCTGCCAAGATCACGACTGGATGGCACTCATTCCATTTGTACAAATCCTCTCTCCATCGACAAAACATTTTGGACGGCTAGACCTGAGCTCCCTCCGCCAGAGCGCTTTGGCTCTCCGAGGGTCCTACGCCCAGATTCTTGCTGGTGTCCCTGAGGGGCTCCTGGACTTGAACCTCGAGCTGTTCTGCGGCAGACCCACATGGCCGCGCCCTCTGAGAAGGTTCTCCGTCCTTGGCCCTCTTCGACTTAAGAGGTTTGTGTTTGCGCAGGAGAAGCGGCAGAGGAAAAGGCAGGTCAGAACTGTCATCAGTTTCTGAAGGGGCCGGCTCACGACAGCAGCTCTGGCTTCCAGGCGGGGTTGGTGCATCAGTCCCTTCAGAAAGTAATCACTGTGGGGGAGGCGGCGGCAGCCGGTCCACACGTCACCCCCTGGATTTCATCCACCCACCTACAACTGCTGGACTCCAGCTGTTTTCCCAGGCCCAGATCTCGGTTCTGCCGGCGTCTGGGCTTTAGGCACCAAACCCCCCCCACACCCACCCTGCCCCCTCCCGGCTCTAAAGGCCTGGCTCCCCTCTGCCTGGCGGTCAGCGAAGCACATTGGCAGCAACAGGCCACCGAGGGCGCCTGGACCCAGCGCCACCCACGAGCCACGGCTGTGCTGGGGAGGCAGGTGTCGGGGGGGACGAGGGCCGCTTCCCCGCAGGGAGCACTTCCTGTGTTGCCCGCACTGCTGCCGTGAAGGCCGAGGCCGCGCACTCTGGCGGGCAGAGCCCCTGCGCCACCGGAGGTTCCTCTGCCTTTTCCTGCCGCCGGCTGCTTGTGGCTGCAGTTTTCCTCCAGCGCCACCCTATACTACTCCTCGAGGATATTTTTAAGGACTTTAATTATGGTTGGTAGTTGTTCTAGCCCCAGAATACCTCAACAGCAATTATCAATTTTAAAAAGCCCCCCCAAATCCCAGCCAGTGGCATCGTGGGGACTGCGCCAACCCAGGTGGAGCAGATCCGTTCTCTCTTGCTCCAGATTGCAAGACTGGATCTAATGGGTGGAAATTACAAGGGAGCCGTTACCAGTTGAATATCAGGAGAAACTTCCTGACTGTCAGAGTGGTTGAGCAGTGGAACACAGACTGCCTCGGGAGGTGGTGGAGGCTCCTTCGCTGGACGTTTCCAAGCGGAGGCTGGACGACCATCTTTCGGGTACGTTGTAGGTATGTAGGGCTGCCTTTCAGCTATGCTCCTGCAGAGTGCAGGGGGCTGGACTAGATGACCTGCAAGGTCCCTTCCAACTCTGACATTCTATGATTCTATGAAAATCACATCAATGTGGGCATACTTTGAGAGCGCAGGCCTTCCCATCCAGAGAGCACGATAACGCACTCAGACTGCATTCCTCCCTAAAACCTCAGAGTAAAGCGGGTTAAGGAAAGAGTTGATGGAAGATGGGAGAAAACCTGGAAAGAGGCAGATTAGACTGCAATGTCATGTAGATGCTTCTGGCCCCGGCCCCTCCAAAAGTCCTCATTTTAAAGCACAAGGAGAGAAAAACTTCCATGTGGAAACTGCCCAAATCAGGCACGAGATTTTTCCAGCGCTCCAGCCAGGCCACTCCTAGCAAAATCCCATGTGGTTCGGTCATGCGCTCGCTCTCTCTCTCTCTCTCTCTCTCTCTCTCTCTCTCTCTCTCTCTCTGGCCCTTGAAAGTCTGAGGCAGGCGGGGTGTGTGTGTGTGTGTGTGTGTGTGAATCTGAGTCATGATCACACATTTCATGCTCCCAAACCATGTTACACAAGAAGACCCACAGACATCTGACCAACCCCATGCTGTGAGCTTCAGTAGGAGAGATGTCATTTCCTTTGGGCATGAAAGGGAAGATGTCTCTCAGCCTACCCATCCACACATTACAAAGGCATCAGGGTCATACGGAAGCAGCATGAGGAGGAGTAGGAGGAAGAAGAGAGAAGAGATTGGGTTTGTACCCCACCCTTCACTACCCAAGGGAGTCTCAGAGCGGCTTACAATCTCCTTTCCTTTCCCCTCCCCACAACAGACACTTTGAGAGGTAGGTGGGGCTGAGAGAGCGCTCTCGAGGACTGCTCCTAAGAGAACAGCTCTGAGAGAACTTGTGACTGACCCAAGGTCACACCAGCAGCTGCATGTGGAGGAGTGGGGGATCGAAGAAGAAGAAGAGATTGGATTTATACCCTTCCCTTCACTACCCGAAGGAGTCTCAGAGTGGCTTACAATCTCCTTTCCCTTCCCCTCCCCACAACAGACACCTTGTGAGCAATGCTCCCTCTAAGCTGTGGAGTCTTGTGAGCAAAAATTCTACTTTGTGAGCTACTGGCATTAAAATTGTGAGTGAGCAATTCGGCTGCTGCATAAATTAGTTTGCTCTGGAGCCCTCCTTCCTGAGCTGAGACAAATATGTGTGAGCTGGGGGCTAAAAAACTGTGAGGTAGCTCACACTAACTCAGCTTAGAGGGAACACTGCCTGTGAGGCAGGTGGGGCTGAGAGAGCTCTGACAGAAACTGCTCTTTTTCAAGGACAGCTCTAGTCAGAACTATGGCTTGCCCAAGGTCACCCAGCAGCTGCAACTGGAGGAGTGGGGAATCAAACCAGGTTCTTCCAGATTAGAGTCCGCGCACTTTACCATTACGCCAAACTTTGTATCATGCGTGTGACAGTACTTTGGTGTCTCCCAGAGGCTCACTGGCTCTCCACCACCCCTACCCCACACTGCTTTTGGACCCTCAAATGGTGGCTACGTCAGCTTCACAACAGAGTCAACAGCTGATCTGCAGAGCGGTATGAGGAAGAGAAAACAGTGTGTGTGTGTGGGGGGGAGGCTTTGGCTGCAAACAGAGAATGGCCAGGGGGTGTGCCTGGGAGAAACAAACACACACACACACCACGGCACGTGTGATTCCAAGTCCTCCTGTCGTTGCCCGGCAAGCGCGAGGGGAGGCCCTCGCTACACGCAGAAGGGCCCTACAGATGGAAGGACACCCGTGTCGGGTGAAGGAGGAGGGACAAGACCTGCCTGAGGCTGAGCAGGGCGGGGGGGG
>NW_015161990.1:268351-289796 GCF_001447785.1 Gekko japonicus | reverse complement strand
TGGAGGGAGAGAGAAGAACCCAATCAGGAACCTGGGCAGCCGAGTGCAAAGGGTGTGTGCAAATACAAGAGCACAAGTACAAGCTGAGCGCAAATACAAGAACTCCTTGTGGGCACTCCTTGAAATTGCTGAGCAGTCGGGTTAGAGCGGACAAAAGGAAGGAAGTCCTTCTTCACCCAAAGAGTGATGAACACCTGGAATTCACTGCCACAGGAGGTGGTGGCGGCCACAAGCATGGATGGCTTCGAGTGGGAACTGGATAAATGTATGGAGCAGAGGTCCATCAGTGGCTATGAGCCACAAGGTCTAGAGAGGAACTCTGGGGCAAGGGATGCTCTGAATTCTTGGTGCTTGGGGGGGGGGCAACAGTGGGAGGGCTCCTAGTGTCCTCCTGGCCCCAGTGCTGGACCTCCTGATGGCACCTGGTATTGGACTGGCTTCTCTGATGTTCTTATAAGAGGGAATTAGATGAGCATCTGGAGCAGAGGTCCATCAGTGGCTATGAGCCCGGAATCCTCCATCTACCTCATGCTGTGCCCCCCCCCCACACAAAGTGCTGTGGGGGGCCTCTACTACAAGACAGGGCCAGGCCGCCGGGGCTCCATCGGAAACCACCACTCTCCCCTGAAAAGGGCTTCCAGGGCCAAGCCTCCTCCCGGGACCAGGCGCCCGCCCGGCTCCTGGGCAGCTCCAGACTGCAGTCCAGTTCTGATGCAAGATCAATATTTCCCAGCTGAAAGGAGGGGCACAGGTGGGCTGCTGTGTGGGGGGGGGATCCTGGGGGTGGGGGTCTCTCTCTCACTGGGGGCTTGGCAGGGCGGTGCTGCTGTGCAGCTACGAGGGTGTGTGTGTGAAAAGGAGGCAGTCTGGTCACGGGCCGGCCATTCTCTTTCGGGGAAGGGGGGGGGGAGGTGTTGCCAGGATCAGACAGGGATGGGGGGGGGAGCTCCCTGGAAGATACAAGCAGTGTTCCCTCTGAGCTGAGTCGGTGTGAGCCAGCTCAGTTTTTTAGCCTCTGGCTCACACACTTTTGCCTTAGTTCAGGAAGGATGGAGCTCCAGAGCAGACTAATTCATGCAGCAGCCAAATCGCTCACTCGCAACTTTAATGTCAGCAGCTCACAAAGTAGGATTTTTGCTCACAAGACTCCACAGCCTAGAGGGAGCATTGCAGCCAGTGTTCCCCCTCTAAGCTGAGTCCGTGTGAGCTAGCTCAGTTCTTTAGCCTCCATCTCACACATTTTTGTCTTAGCTTGGGAAGGGATGGCTCCAGAGCAAGCTAGTTTACGCAGGAGCCAAATCACTTGCTCACCACTTTAATGCCAGCAGCTCACAAAGCGGAATTTTTGCTCACAAGACTCCACGGCTTGGAGGGAACATTGGATACAAGCGTGGTCTGCGTTGGTGTGGGCTCTGTTTGTGTAATGTATCCATCTCAGACCGCGTGCGCGGCCATTTCACCACACGGTCAAGCGAAATGGGACAAGCGGATCCTAGCCAGTGCCTATCGGCAGGCTAGGCTCCCGGCTGAGAGCCTATGGAACTCTCGGCCACTGTAAATAGCCAATCACTTGTGTGGGGGGGTGTTTTGGGTGTGGGGTTGTTGCACATATAAACCAGCCTGCGAGCTGGTTAGTTTGTCTTGTTCTTGATCTAATAAAGTACGCTAAGCTGAAATCACTCGTCTGTCTGCGTACTTTTCAGTTTGGGTGGCACATCTGCTTTTTTGAAATGCCAGCCAGTGATGGGACAGGGGCAACTCCCCGTGCTTGGGGCACTGTGGGGTGATATGTTCACCTGGCAACAGAATCAGGGCCATGTGTTTCCTCTTGAGGCCTCTCTTTGTCTACGGGTAACCCGATAGCTTCCTTTCTCTAACATCCTTTACTAAGGAGAGGCATGAATGACCCTCTCTCCTCCGTGACCAGGGCAGGCAAGCTCCATCATGCCTGCAAACACACATTCACACATGCGATCAGCGCTATGGACCAAGGCTCCCTCTAGGCTGTGGAGTCTTGTGAGCAAAAATTCTACTTTGTGAGCTGCTGGCATTAAAGTTGTGAGCGAGTGATTTGGCTACTGCATAAACCAGTTTGCTCTGGAGCTCCATCCTTCCTGCACTAAGGCAAAAAATGTGTGGGCCAGAGGCTAAAAAACTGTGAGCTAGCTCACACTGACTCAGCTTAGAGGGAACACTGCTATGGACTATTTGTAGCACATGGATAAATCCTATTCTACCAGGAACAAATCTCATCAAGTAAGTTCAGTTCTTTGCCCCCTGCCTCTCTTTAGTCCTCCAGCCAAATGCTGTTAGAATAGCCATGCTTGTTGCTGCACAATTCGCTTTGCCAATCCGGCTCTAACAAGCCTTGAACGATGTACATCTTCCTGCCGTCAACGAGGCACAGGGGAATGTACACAGGGTCAAAGGTGAGCAGTGACCGTTCACACACATGGAAGACCAAGACCCGAGTTCAGCAGCCCCTTAAAGACCGGCAAGATCTCCCGTGTAGAAGCTTCCAAGGGTCCAAGAGCCAGTTTGGTGTTGTGGTTAGGGGCACGGACTCTAATCTGGGAGAACCAGGTTTGATTCCCCACCTGCAGCTGCTGGTGTGACCTTGGGACAGTCACAAGTTATCTCAGAGCTACTCTTGAAAATCCAGTCTCCTCCTCCTCCTCTGCAGGCTCCCTTGGTCAGACACATCTGAAACAGCCGCCCGCAAGAGAGGGACGGAGAACAGCCGTGTGTGTGGGGGGGCTGGGGCCGAGAAGGCGAGGGGGGGGTGAGGGGGGGGGGGGGGGGGTGGAGGCAAGGCAGGCCAGCACAACCCAGTTCCCAAAGGCTGTCCTTCCCAGTGGGGGGCCCTGGGGGTGTCGAACTGATAGCCCTGCTTCTGGTTTTGTCTCCATTACCCTGTCCTGGGAATGAGAAGCAAACAGAACTCTTCAGAGAACCAATTCTGCAAAAATAAAAATAAAAGCGGGGGGGGAGGAGCCAGACAAACTGGCACCGCCCAGACCACAGCTGGGCCGGCCGCTTGGGCTCCAAACTCTCACCCAGAGGCCACCAGCAGAGATGCACAAAAGCGACGGCGGCCAGGAAGGGTGGGTGGACATCCTGACCCCAGGGGGGCTTCCTGTTCAGCTAGAAAGCACAGCGCACACACAACAGCAACAACAAGAAGCATCCCGTGGAAACGAGGGAAGCAAGAGCCTTCAAAAATAGCAGCAAAGGGCCGGAGGGGGCAGAAGGAAGCCCTCGGCTGCCGAGGCACAAAAACCTCAGATAAGGTGACAGAGGCCAGCCCCGGAGGGCAGGTACCACCAGGTCTCCTCCTGGGAGGACTCGGGGACTGACCCCCACGGGCTCCTCCGAGGGCAGCGAGAGGAGGACTGTCAGGGAACGAAGAAGAAGGGGCCCCTGAGCTGCCTGCGTGACTCAGAGTGGGGGAAGGCGAGGGGCAGCTCGGGCGCACGGCCCACTGGTCATTCACTGGGAGGGAGGCAGCCCTCAGCCACAGGTGGGGGAGGCCAGGGAGTAAGCCACAGCTGTGCAGGTATGTGGGTGGGGGGCAGCTTCCAGCAGGAACGGCTCAGGACTGCTTACCAGACCGCCAGAGCCTCCAGTGGCTGCCTACAGCGGCTATTGTGGCCACGGAAAGCCCTTTCGTTGGGAAGAGGGCGGCCAATGACAAGTCTTTCCTTGAAAAGAGCCAGTTTGATGTCGTGGTTAAGTGGGCGGACTCTAATCTGGGAGAACTGGGTTTGATTCCCCACTCCTCCACTTGCACCTGCTGATGTGACCTTGAGCAAGCCATAGTCCTGATAAGAGCTGTTCTCTCAAGGGCAGTCCTCGAAAGAGCTCTCTTGGCCTCACCTCCCTCACAGGGTGTCTGTTGGGGGCAGGAGAGGGGAAAGGGGTTTGCAAGCCGCTCTGAGACTCCAAGTGAAGGGCGGGGCATAAATCCAATCTCTTCTTCTTCTTCTGCCCCCCCACCCACTTTCTGAAGAGCTTGGCGGGCACCCTGTTGGGGAGGCCTGGGTTAGCCCACCTGGGGGGGAGGGTTGAGCCACACTGCGTCGACAGTCCTAATCTTCCTTCCCTTTCCTTTCCACAGCACAAATTCCGCCCTGTTCACAGAGCAGCCAAAGCAAAGCAGAACCTCTGCAGATTTGTAGAATCAAAGCAAGTTCTTTGCAGAAACACAGGGAAGGGAATTCTGACCTACGCCTCCAAGTCAGGCCGCCTGCCACCGAAGAGTTCATCTTGTCTTGGAGCTGCAGCATTCCAGATCCACTGACAGAATGTTCCTTTACAGAAAAGAATCCCTCGCAGGCTGAAATTGGGCACGTCAGGAGGAGGAAGAGACAGCTGGGCCAATTCCCCCCCCCCCCGTCAGGCTAGCCTGCAGAGGGAAAGGCGGGGAACACAAACTCCAGGGGTTCTAGTGGGTAGGAAGAGCTCTCTGGAGTGCAGGGAAGAGTCAGAAACTCTCCTCCTCCGGAGATTAACGCAGCTCTTCATTTACAATATGGGCTGAATGAGAGGCAGGTTCAGCTTGCCTTGAAAAGGCAGCTGTGCGTCTCCCCCCCCCCCCCCCCAGTGCAGGCGCACCTACATCCATTCCCCTTCCAGGGCTGGGCCCGGACCGCAGTCCCGTTCCTGTGCCAACATCTCCTTCCCCACCACCCAGGAGGACCGAGAGATCAAGTGTCCCATTTGTGGAGATGGCCAAGCTCCAAGCCGGCTTCCTCTGAGATTTTTTTGGGGAAATCTTGGTCCAAAAAGGGAGGAGCCATTTTTAGAAAACAGAGAGAGAGAGAGAGCTGCCCTAGAACTGCCTGACACACAAATTGTGTCTCTCTCTCTCGGCCACAGATGTTCACAGTCCCCAAGGCTGCCCTGCAGGACTCAGGGTCTCTTCTGTTGTCCAAGGGAATGCTGGGTAGTCCAAGAAATGTATCCCAGTGTCCTCTTCAGCCCCGGGAGGGCTTCTTCCTTCACTCCACATTAAATACTCTGTTGAGGTGGGCAGTTGCAAGCAGGATGCAATTCAACAAAGACAAATGCACACAGCATTACATCTGGGCCACAAAAATGTCAAGCACAGATACTGGATGGGGGATACGTTCCTGAGGAGGAGGAGTGTATGCGAAAGAAATCTTGGGGTAAAAATGGACTGTAAGCTAAATATGAGCAGCCAGTGTGATGCGGTGGCAAAAAAGGCAAATTCGGTCTTGGGTTGTATTGTATTAAAAGGGCCATAGCATTGAAATCATTGCAGGAGGTCACAGCCCCTCTGTAGACTGCCTTGGTCAGGCCGCGCCTAGAGCCCTGTGTGCAGTTCTGGAGGCCTCACTTCAAAAACAATCGAGAGGGTGCAGAAGAGAGTGATGAGGATGATCAGGGGTCTGGAGACTGAGTCCTGCGAGGAAAGGCCGAGGGCCCTGGGAACTGTTTAGTTAGGAGAAGAGGAGACTGAGGGGGGACATGATCGCTCTCTTTAAATATCTGAAAGGCTGTCCTTGGGGGAAGGACAAGGAGCCGTTCCAGTTGGCAGCAGAGGAGAGGACCTGAAGCAACAGGTTTAAATGACATGCAGAAAGGGTATCGGCTGGATATTAGGAAGAACTTTTTCACGGTCACAGAGTAGTTCAGAGGTGGAATCAGCTGCCCGGGGGAGGTGGTGAGCTCCCCTTCACCAACAGCTTTCAAGAAGAGGCTGGATGAATATTTGTCAGGGATGTTTTAGGCTGGTCCTGCACTGGGCAGGGGGTCGGACTAGATGATCTCTGTATGACCCCTTCCCACTCTGTGACTCTATGATTCTAAATCCACGGTCATCTCCATAGGCAGCCACCTGGCTTACTCCCCAGTCAGGTTTCTCTAAGGGGAGCTGCAGATCCACACCTGAAGCAAGGAGGGGAGGAGGAGGAGGAGGAGGAGGAGGAGGAGGAGGAAGAGGAGGAGGAAGAGGAAGAGGAAGAGGAGGAAGAAGAAGAAGAAGAAGAAGAAGAAGAAGAAGAAGAAGAAGAAGAAGAAGAAGAATGGAGACCCAAAGAAGAGGGCATGGCAGGGAGGGGGATGCGCTGCCGAAGGGGTTATGTGGACAGAACCAAGGGAGTCATACCGGGAACTCTGGCAGGCGAGGGCACCTGGAGGAGGAGATGGAGGAGGCTGCCCTGCAGGTGGGGGGGAGGGAGGGAGGGGGGAGGGAGGCAGCACAGAATGGGGGCCGGCTGGGGGACGTCCTTCCAGGGATGGGGGCTGTCCTGCTCTGGCCCTCCCCCCCCCAATATGGAAGCAATTTTCTCCAAAAATAAACAGGCTCGCAAGAGGCTACATGAGAATTTCCTCCTGCTGACAGAGAAATGCTGGCAGTGAAGGGGGAGGGAACGAGAAAGGAATACCAAGTCCCGCGGGACGGAAGGGAATTCGGCAGCCAGGCCTTTCCCAGAGTAGGAGGTGGGCGGCCGACACCGCAAGCAGAAGAGAACTGAAGCAGCCGGGCCGGGTGGGGCACGGTGCTTTCAGGGGGCAATCGGATTTCCCTTCCAGCCAGGATCGTGATGAGGGCAGGGAGGTCATCACCTGGCTCCAGGGCCAGAGAACGGTCCCTCCGTCTTCCCAAGCGTCACGTTAAGTGACGTCGTGAACCCACCCACCTCTGCTGTCCTGCTCTCGACGGGGTCTCGAGGCGGCTTTAGGGTTAAACTCCTGCTCTGCTGGAGACAGACCAGGCTGCTGGGGGCAGGGCTGCCACATTAGGAAACCATCAAGATGTGGGGGGGTCTCTGCCCCCTCCCCCTACTCCTTGTTTACAAGGGGGCTCAATCCACTTCCTGCTGGGGATCTACAGAGAGGGAATTTGCCCCGGCTGACTTTCCTCTGCCAGCTTACCCCAGAGATAGTTTGAGGGTGTCTTCTCCTGCTGCTGAGCTACGGCTTTTCCCACAATCAGCAAAAAGCAGAATCACGACTGCTGTTCCGTGTGACACATACTAGAGCGCTACACTCCTACACATATCCTCATGGCAGAGACACAGTGTGGATCCAGGACTGCAGGCCCACATGAAGAGCCTACACTCCCCCCTCTTGGACACTGACCTTAACCTGGTGAGGGGGGGGGGCTTGTGTGTATGTCAGCAAAGCTGAGAGCAATACTGTAAGGACTAGAAGGCTAAGAGGGGACCTGATTGCAGTCTTCAAGTATCTGAAGGGCTGTCATGGAGAAGATGGAGCAGATCTATTCTCTCTTGCTCCTAAGACTAGATCCAATGGGTGGAAATTACAAGGGAGTCGTTACCGGCTAAATATCAGGAGAAACTTCCTAACTGTCAGAGTGGTTGAGCAGTGGGACAGACCACCTCGGGAGGTGGTGGAGGCTCCTTCGCTGGATGCTTTCAAGCGGAGGCTGGACGACCCTCTTTTGGGTATGTTGTAGGGCTATCTTTCGGCTCTGCTCCTGCAGAGTGAAGGCCAGGGGTTGGACTAGATGACCTGCAAGGTCCCTTCCAACTCTAACATTCTACGATTCTATGATAAGAGGCCAAACTCCTAGCAGAGCCACCCAAGGTGGAGTAGCCACAGCTGAGACACCAAACTAAGATGCTTCCACCCCTTTCATGAATCAGTGGCCACATCAGCAGAAGAGAAGAGACCGTTCCAGTGGTGTTGCGGCCGGGGGCAGAGCGATCCTTGAAGGGCAGCTCCTGGGCCACCACTGCAGCAGCAGCGGAAGTTGACGCTGGCGGGTCATCTTCCGGAGACAAGGGTGGTGCCGCTTCAGCTAACCCTGGTTAGTATTGCACAGAAGGCGGCGGCAGTGGCAAACCACTTCTCTTACCTCAAAAACAACTCATAGCAGAAAATAACGTATAGTGCTGGAAGATGGGCGCACTCAGTCATCTCCTGCAGAGGAGCGGCAATTTTCTTAATGACACAACTGGACTAAAGCTGCAAGGACATTCAGCTCCTGACGTGATAGGCTGCAGAATGAAACTCTAAGGCTGCGGTCACACGCACAATTAGACCTGGCACGGGTGCGAATGCCGGGCGGATGTAAAGGGCGCGATCAGACAGCGACACTTGGGAAGCGCCCCACAGCCAGCGGCAACCCCCGTTCTGCTCCACCGCAGAAGCGGAGTTAAAAGACACCCCGGGGAGAATCCGGTAGTGAACGGGTTGTGATGTGCCACGGACGGTCTTTCCCCTGTCTGATCTCTCCAGTGCACTCTCACGGCATTGGGGTGGTCTGATCAGGCCGTCCCGACTCCGTGCATTTGTTTGTCCCCCCCCCACACCCTTCTGTGCATCATTGCAAACTCCATAGGCTGCCCTCAGTGCGGAGGGGCGATTAATCAATCCCCCAGTTAAGCGCATGGGGGGGGGGGAAACGGCACACACACACAAAAAAAAAACGACTCACCCGCAGTTGGGTCTCAACACACACTGACGGACTGGGCCCGCATCTTCAAAGGGAGGTGTGATTGTGCAACTGTGGTTCGAATGCTTCCGGAGGAAATAGCCTCGCTCCCCCCCCCCGCCGCTTTATCTTGTGTGTGTGACCGCGACCTAAAGCTGTTTGATGCACATAATAGGAACACGGGACATAAAAAGCAGGAGTCAAGGTAAACTTGAAATCGTAGTGTTTAAACACTGCAATCCGGAGGACGAGTGAACTAAAGTGGACTGAATTAGGACATCCAGTCAGACAATTATGAAGAGTTTTACACGTGGGACAAACGCAGAAGAAACGGTGTTGCTCTCACGGAGAGGCGAGATGTCGCACCGGCAGCCAGGGTCTATAATGCAAAGCCTGACCGAATGATATCGCTCAGACTTCATGGGAAACCTGCCAACATAACCATGGTTCAAGCTTATGCCCCAAGTACAGATACTCAAGAGAGAGAAACAGAAAGCTTTTATGCAAGTGTCCAGGAAGAAGCTGATCAGACGCCTAAACAAGACGTGCTGATAATCACAGGTGACGACGGCAGACAAAAGTGGGCAACAAAGGAGAACCAAATATTGCCGGGGAAACCGGGCCAGAAGCACAGAATGATGCAGAAGTGCAACTCTGCAGAGACAACGATTTGCTCATTGCAAACACATGTTTCAGGCAACTGCACAGACGACCGTCTACGTGGACCTCCCCAGATGGCCAATGCAGACATTACGTCATCGGAAGCAGAAGATGGAGAAGCTCCGTTCCCTCTGCTAATGCGAGACCAGGAGCCGACTGCGGGACAGGCCATGAGCAGTTAAAAGGATATATTCCCTCTGAACATATTCAACGGTGGGTAATCTGGCCCATTCCATCCTTTATCGGGAACTGTCCTGCTCGCTGACATTTAGCACAATCCACATATTTGTCCAAATTGACCCTAAATTATTAAACAAACCTAATTTCCCATTTAAACAGGATCGTAAATTACAGAGCTATATTCCATGTAAGTTATATACGTGTGTGTTTTTTCCTTCTTCTTCTGTCTGCAGGTTCTTCCTCTCATGTGCACACATCCCCAGGGTCTTGTGTGTGAGTCTCCGAGGAGGACAGACAGTGAGATGAAGGACGACGCCTCCTCGGGAGCATCCGTGTGCTGACTCCGGGGGGGGGGGGGGATGGACCAGCTGTGAAGGACAGTCTGATCCTGTCAGGATTTCCCCACTCAGAACCCCGAATGGGTGCCCACTGAAAGTGCCCAATAACCCTTAGGGCCCTGAGAGTGCATTCCTCAGGAGTGGACTGAGAGCCAGTTTGGTGTCGTGGTTAAGTGCGTGGACTCTAATCTGGGAGAACCGGGTTTGATTCCCCATTCCTCCTCCGCTTGCACCTGGCTGGATGACCTTGGGCCAGTCACTAGTTCTGACAAGAGCTGTCCTTGAGACAGAGCAGTTTCTGTCAAGAGCTCTCTCAGCCCCAACCACCTCACAGGGTGTCTGTCTGTTGTGGGGAGGGGAAGGGAAGGAGATTGTAAGCCACTCTGAGACTCCTTTGGGTAGTGAAGGGTGGAGTATAAATCCAATCTCTTCTTCTTGGTGTTTGGGGGGGGGCAACAGTGGGAGGGCTTCTGGTGTCCTGGCCCCACTGATGGACCTCCTGAGGGCACCTGGTATTTCTGGCCACTGTGTGACACAGAGTGTTGGACTGGATGGGCCATTGGCTTGATTCAACATCGGCTTCTCTTATGTTCTTATTAGAGGGAATTGGATAAACATGTGGAGCAGAGGTCCATCCGTGGCTCTTAGCCACAAGGTATAGATAGGAACTCTCAGGCTGGGGCAAGTGATGCTCTCTGTTCTTGGTGCTTGGGGGGGCAACAGTGGGAGGGCTTCTGGTGTCCTGGCCCCACTGGTGGACCTCCTGAGGGCACCTGGTATTTTTGGCCCCTGTGTGACACAGAGTGTTGGACTGGATGGGCCACTGGCCTGATCCAACATTGGCTTCTCTTATGTTCTTTTGTCTGGGGCAAGTGATGCTCTGTCTTCTTGGGTGTTTGGGGGGGGGGCAACAGTGGGAGGGCTTCTGGTGTCCTGTCCCCACTGCTGGACCTTCTGAGGGCACCTGGTATTTTTGGTCCCTGTGTGACCCAGAGTGTTGGACTGGATGGGCCACTGGCCTGATCCAACATTGGCTTCTCTTATGTTCTTTTGTCTGGGGCAAGGGATGCTCTGTCTTCTTGGTGCTTGAGGGGGGAGGGCAACAGTGGGAGGGCTTCCAGTGTCCCGGCCCCACTGCTGGACCTCCTGGGGGGCCCTGGTGTTTCTGGCCACTGTGTGACACAGGAGTGTTTGACTGGAGGGGCCACTGTCCTGATCCAACATTGGCTTCTCTTATGTTCTTCTTCTTCTTCTTCCTGCACAGAGTTGTTCCGGTCTAAGTCTACTGAAGTGACTTGGCTGAGACGGGAATAGCTTTGTGCAGGGCTGCATTGTGTAGGATTGCCCACTAGAATTACCTGCAGAAAAAGGAAACAATTTGCCCTCGTCCCATTGCCTCTGAGGGGTGGCATCTAAGCTCCCCGAAAGTATGATTTGGAGGCCCAATACAGTTCTCTAAATAGGCAGTGCTGGGAATTGGGGGGGGGGGGAGCAAGCGAGCGAGCGAGCGAGGATGCGGGTAAAGCCCTGCAGCAGCTATCAGATCATCACCTTAATTTCTCACACGAGCAAAGTGATGCTCAAAGTCTGAGCAACAGAGACTGTTCCCATATATGGAATGAGAAATGCCAGATGTCCAAGCTGGATTCAGAAAAGGAAGAGGCACCAGGGATCATATTGCAAACCGACACTGACGTTGGTTACTGGAGCATACGAGAGAATTTCAGAAGGACATCAGCTTGTGTTTCATAGATGACAGCAAAGGTTCTGACCATGTGGATCATGAAAAGCTCTGGTTGGCTTCAAAGGAATTGGGTATGCGCCACAACATCTGATCGTTTTGATGCGCAACCTATACTCCGGACAACAAGAAGCTACTCTTAGGACTGCATATGCGGAAACAGAATGATTTCCAATTGGCAAAAGTGTCAGACAAGGATGTGTTTTATCTCCCCATCTCTTCAGCCAGTATGCAGAATGTATAATAAGGAAAGCTAGATTAGATTTAGAGGAAGCTGGAGAGAAAACTGGTGGAAGGAATATTAACAATTTGAGATATGCGGATGACACCACATTACTGGAAGAAAGTAAGGAAAACTTGATATGACTCCTGATGAAGATTAAAGCACAAAGTGCCATAGCAGGATTACAGCTAAACATCGAGACGACAAAAAGTGGTGACTGTTGGGGAAGTACACAACTTTAAGGTTGTTGACAAAGAATCTGAAATTGTTAAAGGTTTTCTATTCCTTGGCTCCATCATCAACCAAAAGGGAGGCTCCAGGCGAGAAATCAAAAGGAGACTGGGAAAGGGCGGCTATGAAGGAGCTGGATAAGGCCCTTATTTGTACATAAGAATATAAGAGCAGCTCTGGTATATCAGACCAGGGAGGGTCCATCTAGTCCAGCATCCCGCCTCACATAGTGGCCAGCTAGTTCCTCTGGACAGCCAACAACAGGAAATAGAGGCTGAGGCCTTCCCCTGATGTCGCCTGCTGGCTCTGAGATTCAGTGCCTCTTAGTTCGTGCCTCCCCTCAATCACCATGGCCAGTGGCCGTTGATAAGACTTATCCTCCATGGATCTAGCTGATCCCCTTTGAAAGCTGTTTATTGCTGTGGCCATCACTACATCCTCCGGCAGTGAATTCCACATTTTAATCACTCTGCGTAAAGTAGTGTTTCCTTTTGTCCGTCCTGAACCTACTGCCCATCAGCTTCATTGGATGCCCCCGAGTTCTTCTATCTTGGGAGAGGGAGAAAAAGTTCTATCAACTCTCTCCACCCCATGTATAATTCTATAAACCTCTTTCATGTTCCCCCTCAGTCGTCTCTTTCCTGAACGGAAAAGTCCCAGAGACTCTTCAGTCTGTTCCTCCTAGGGGAGGGGCTCCAGACCCCCCTCATCCTCTTGGCCGCCCTCCCCCTCGGTACCTTTTCCCAGCTCTGCAGTGTCCCTTCTGAGATAGGGTGACCAGAAATGTACACCGTATTCCAAATGAGGCTTCATCATCGATCTAGGCAGGGGCATTGCAATGTTGGCCACTTTATTCTCATTCCCTTTCCTAATCATCCCTAACACAATAAGGGTTTGCCGTTTTCACTGGGTGGACACTTTCATTCAGCTACCCACCATGACCCCAAGATCTCTCCCCCTTTCAGTCTCAGCCAGTTCAGACCCCATTTGCCTAGACGTGACGTTGGGATGGTTCCTGGCCCCAGAGTGTGCATCACCACCTTAAACGTACCAGTGCTGAACTCTTATTTGCCACACTGTCGCCCTCAATAAGGATGTGCCGCTGGCAACGAAGATCAAGATCATCCATACGACGGTATTCCCCATCACAATTTATGGGTGTGAAGAAAACACAAAAGCTGGCGGGAAGGAAGTTGGTTCTTTTGAAACGTGGCGTTGGAGGAGAGCTGCGTGGGTGCCCTGGACTCCCAAAAGGACAAATGAGGGGGTTGCAGTTCAAGTCCAGTCTGCCCTCCAAGGAACACGTAACCCTTTAGTGAAAAACGGACACAGGGCGGGGGCCAGCCACAGGTTCCAGCCAAGATCCTGACTGGCACCTCCAGGACAGGCCCACAACTATTGCGGGGGGGGCGGGGGCGGGGAGGATGGGGCTCCGGAGCAGACTCATTTATACAGCAGCCCAATCGCTCGCTCACCACTTGAATGCCAGCAGCAGCTCACAAAGTAGCATTTCTGCTCACAAGACTCCACAGCTTAGAGGGGGCACTGCCGTTTGGCTGTGTGTTGTTCTCTGGGTAAACGAGGGTGAAGAACGGGTGCTGATGGTCTGCTGCGTGACTGCGGCTGTGTGGAGGAACCCAAACCCATCCTGCCAAAACCAGGGAGGGAGGGAGGGGGCAGAGCTGCCAGCGTGCTGCTTGGCACAGCAGTGTGGACAGCCGTGATGGATCCCTCGGGGAGAAAAGGCGGCAGCCCCCCCTGAGCACAGAGCTGTTGTGGCTGGGCCACCGCCAGTGGGAAGACACCACCTTTTGAGGAGGAGGAGGAGGAGGAGGAGGAGGAGGAGGAGGAGGTCAGGCACGCAGTGGCCCAGGAAAGGGTCCCCCCCCCAAAAAAAGGCCCAGTTGGCACTGCTCCCCATTTGCCCCCAAATGTGGCCACCCAGGACAGTTGGCTGCTCACGCTGGTCCGATCAGAGAGCGTAAGATAGCCGGTATATGAAGATGACAAAAACAAGTCCCTTTCTAGGGGCAGCGCCACAATTTCTCCTCATGCATTCATTCACGTCGATGCTGATTTCTCTTTACATTAATTAAGTTCTGAACAGCCACAGAATGAGAAGATCTGGAAGTCTTCAGGGTTCAACAGCTCCTGAGACAGCCCTTCCTCCCTGACTCCTGCTGCTGTGTCTGTTCCAGTTCCTGCCAGCGTAATGTCTTTACCACAACAGGCTGGTAATTATGGACGAGTATTTGAAATGCAAAACTCCTCAGGAAGGCTCGCCTTGCTCTGCCTTTTTCAGCATTTGTTCAGAACACTGAATAAATTGCATGCAGTAAACATTTGATCAAATGTCACATCAACAGGGGAGTTCAGTAAATTGGTGCTGGGAGGCCTCACGGGACTGTTGTAAAATAGTCAGACGTGCAGTTAAAATGCACAATACCGATGGCTGCAAAAGACTTAAGGTCCAAAATTTAAGTGACAGTAAATCGCTGGTTAGCATAAGAACATAAGAGAGAGGCCCGTGTACTCTCTGGGTGACCGCCCCTTCCCCCCAACACTCCGTGTCACACAGTGGCCAGAAATACCAGGTGCCCTCAGGAGGTCCAGCAGTGGGGCCAGGACACTAGACGCCCTCCCACTGTTGCCCCCCCCCCAAGCACCAAGTAGACAGAGCATCACTTGCCCCAGCCTGAGAGTTCCCATCTATACCTTGTTGCTAACAGCCACTGTTGGACCTCTGCTCCATATGCTTATCCAGTTCCCTCTTATAAGAACACAAGAGAAGCCAATGCTGGATCAGGCCAGTGGCCCCTCCAGTCCAACCAGGTGCCGTCAGGAGGTCCAGCAGTGGGGCCAGAGGGGTGGCCTCGTGCTGGTCTGCAGCAGTAGAGCCGGGTTGAAGTCCCGGAGCCCCTTTGAGACCAACTTCCTTCTGGGGAAGGGAGCTTTTTTGACTCTCAAAAGCTCATTCCCTGAGGATCTAACTGGCCACTGCTCCTGGACTCCAGTCTAGCTCCATAAATCAATGGGTTGCCATACCAAGTACATTTGGACTTGTGGGCCACCATACCCAAAGGCCTGGGAAGCCCTGGACTGGACTGGATGGCTCTCCACGGGCAGAGGAAGCACTTCTGGAGGACGCAGTGGGCATCGTCTCCATTTTTCCATCGCAGGCAGACTGAGGGACAAAATTAGGAGAAGGCAGAAAATGACAGCTGAGCCTGGGGGAAACAGACATGGAAACAACAGCGAGGAACCCCGCAAAGCAGTTTCCTGTGGTGGGCGGCAAGAGGGGAAAGGTGGGGCACAGATGCAGGCCTTCCATCATGCACGCGGAATCCATAGATGCAGCATCTGTGAGCAGCAGTTTGCCTGCAGCAGCAACATGCGGTAGAGAAGCGCGTATCCCTCGTAATGCTGGACAAGACGATTGTCTGCTTCACAAAGAGAAGCCCCCCCCCCGCCTTCCACACCCCACTTGGGGGGGGGGGATTCCCAATCTTTCTTTTACAAGCTACCACATTTATTGCCAGCATCACAGCCATACAAAGGAGGGTGAGATTTAGATCACGAAGGGTGACGAAAACAGAAAAGAACCTGCTTTGTTAGGGAATACAGAGTAACACTAAATTACAGTTATATTTTAGTTACTTTAAAATTTACGTTTGGTTGTTTATAAACATTATGTTCAGCTCTAGCTTATTCCACATTATTGCAGAAATTACACTCTCCAAGTGTACAGGTGTGCACAACTTCAACATTATATGGCTTGTTGTGCTATACACTGCGCAAGTGAAAATACAGTCGGGGATACAGTGTGGATTTCCTTGCATGACTGTTTACTGGAAGTTGAGCAGAGCGCTCCTGCTCACGCAGATGCCTTTGCAAGAGTGGAAGTGGAGTGCAGTTTGGTGTAGTGGTTAAGAACGTAGACTCTGATCTGGGAGAACCGGGTTTGATTCCCCACTCCTCCTCCACTTGCAGCTGCTGGATGACCTTGGGCAAGTTGGAATACTGTGTGCAGTTCTGGTCACCACACCTTAAAAAGGGTATTATAGCTTTGGAAAAAGTGCAGAAAAGGGCAACTCGAATGATAAAAGGGTTGGAACACTTTCCCTATGAGGAAAGGTTAAAGCGCTTAGGGCTCTTTAGCTTGGAGAAACGACAACTGAGGGGTGACATGATCGAGGTTTATAAGAGTATGCATGGGAAAGAGCATATAAGAACTCGTGGGCACTCCATGAAACTGCAGAGCTGTCGGGTTAGAATGGATAAAAGGAAGTCCTTCTTCACCCAAAGAGTGATTAACACATGGAATTCACTGCCACAGGAAGTGGTGGCGGCTACAAGCATGGATGGCTTCAAAACGGAATTAGATAAGCATATGGACCAGAGGTCCATCAGTGGCCCCTATTAGCCACAAGGTATAGATAGGGGCTTTGGGGCAAGTGATGCTCTGTCTTCTTGGTGCTTGGGGGGGGGTCAACAGTGGGAGGGCTTCTAATGTCCTGGCCCCACTGGTGGACCTCCTGATGGCACCTGGTATTTCTGGCCACTGTGTGTAGAATTTCCGTCGTCTACCAAGCCATGTTAAATTGACCAGAGCTTATCTATGGAGCATTTCTCTGCAGAGGAGACAAATTTGTATGCATCATGGGGTCCCGTCACGTGTGCGCATTTCTGCTTCAGAATAAGCCTGACTGGATCAGACCGACAGCCGCCCAGCCGAGGGATTGGATCCACATGTTGTTAGACCTGCGTGAGCCTGTGGGCACCTTTGGAATTCCGACACAGGGCAGTGGGTGCGGGCACAAAATGGCTGCTTTCAGAACCAGACACTCCTCCACAGGAAGTCCAAGCACAGGGAAGAAGAGGGGTAGTTTAAAAGATACCCCAAGGAGTGAGAGAATAAAAAGGAGGAGGAGGAGATTGGATTTATACCCCCCGCCCTTCACTCCCCAAGGGAGTCTCAGAGCGGCTGACAAACTCCTTTCCCTTCCCCTCCCCACAACAGACACCCTGCGAAGTAGGTGAGGCTGAGAGAGCTCTGACAGAAACGGCTCTTTTTCAAGGACAGCTCTTGTCAGAAGTATGGCTTGCCCAAGGTCATCCAGCCAGGTGCGAGTGGAGGAGGAGTGGGGGAATCAAACCCGGTTCTCCCATAGAGTCCGCGCACTTTAACCACGACACCAAACTATCTTTACTGGCTACAACGTCCCTCCTCATGTGAAAGGTGAACATTACAAACTGCCACTGCTCCGAGTTTCAAGCTCAGGAACTCCTCATTCAACTGGCAGCACAACTATCTGACGTGGCAACCAAGACGGAAAAGACGCACTGGCCTTCCCCGGCCCCACCACTGCTCACCACTCCATCTTCTCCTGCCCAGTCTGCTTGCTGCAGGGACCCTCGCCTCCCTCCCAAGACCGCCAAGAATTAAACTACAGGCACCAGAGGGGGAAGGGGGGAGTCACGAACAGGAAAGACCAGCAGAATTCCTGAATTCCTCTGGAGGAATCCAAGCCTAATCCTTGGACTTGCTTTGCATCCGACCTGCTCCCTTTCAGGCAACTTGTCATGTGGGGGGTGGGTGGGTGATGGCCTCTCCTAAGGCTCAGAGGTGAAGACGCCGAACTTCAGATCGGAAGGCCTGTAGTTCGGCAGTTCGAGTCCCGAGTGTGCCGCATGACGGAGTGAGCTCCCGTCTCTGGCCCCAGCTCCTGCCAACCTAGCAGTTCGAAAGCAAGAAATTGCAAGTAGATAAATAGGTACCACTTCGGTGGGAAGGGAACAGCGTTCCGTGTACCTCGGCATCTAGTCATGCCAGCCACATGACCACGGAAATGTCTTCAGACAGCGCTGGCTCTTCGGCTTGGAAACGGAGATGAGCACCGCATCCCCAGAGTCGGATTCGGCTGGCTTTCGAGCAAGGGAACCCTTTACCTTTAAGGCTAAACACCTTGCAGGGCTGTTCCTCAGCAGCAAGAACCATCCTGAGCAAAGCTGCAGTGGAACGGATCGGCTCAGGGGGTGACTTCTATCAGGACGCTTTGCTGCTAGGGCCAAATGTTGTCTCTTGCAACACCCACATACTGGCTGACTGAAAAGAGTTTTTTAAAATCATACTTGTAATTTTGCTTTGAGTCCCAGGGGGAGAGGCAGCCTATAAATAATAACAAGCAGTAAATAGATAAAAACGAGGCCTGGCAACTAGGGAGCAACGGAAAGCAGGCGACAGGGGCACCCACAGCCCCCCCCCCCACGCGACGTTAAGGACATCACTCCAGCAGGCCAACCAGACTTCAGGGCAGAACTCCTGGCACAGTTCAGAAGAACTCTGGGCCGAACTCCATGAGCAATTTGCTCACTTGCAGGAGGACTGAAAAACACTCGCCCGTAAAAGAAAAGGAACAGCAGAAACAGCAGGAGAGGCCACAAACAGAGTCCATCTAACTGGAAAAGCTGAAGGACTGCAACGCGGCTGTGGAGAAACGCCATTTTACGTATATATTTAAGTTGGTGTGGGCCAGATAAGAGGAGACCATGAAACTTGAGGTAGGCCTTGGCCTAGTCTCCTCTTCATTCCCCCCCCTCCTGTCTCCAACCAGCGGTCAGAGGGCAGCTCCCTAGAGAGGACAGGAAGTCCATCAAGGCTGTGAGGAGATCTGCCCCAGAATGCTGCAGGAGGGAGAGCCACTTCCTGGGCGGGAAGGGCTGTTTCGGATATAGTGGAGCTTTTGGGCGGGAAACCAGTCTGGGAGAATTGAGAGCAGTCTGCCTGAAGTCTGGAGCCAGTCAGGCTGTCGGCTGGAGACTGCAGGAGGCAGAGGCCATGTTGGGAGTTGTGTTCCTCCAATGAAAACAAGTCATGTGCCTGCCCTGCAGACCATCTAGACAGGGCATCAGTGTAGTGAAGGGAGAGATGGAGCGATTTATTATCCACCTTTATTTTAATTCTTCAGCTCACTGTTAATAGGCCTGTATAGAGTTGAGTGGTTTCCAAATAAATCCTTTTATTGTTGACCCTGAGAAGTCCCTCTGTACCGCATAGTTCCCCCAGCCGCTTGGACACGCTAAGAGTGGGTTGGGGACTCCCTAAGGAGGAGAATAAGGGCAAAATGGTCAGTTGCCAACTCTCCAGGGGAGCCCCAAAGATTGCCAGGAAGCCCCGAGGTGGGTTCCTAGCAACCATCAGAGGGAGGTTAGGAGGCTGTCCCGCCTGACCAGAGCCCAAGACAGGGACAGTGGTGGCAGCAATACCCGGAGGCAGTGGTGAAAAACTGCCCCTTCAGGTGCCAGGTCAGGCAAAGGAGGGGTGGGCAGAGCGGGGTCTGCCAGCGGACGCGGGCCCGTTCCGCCACAGCGTGGTGGCAGAGGTGGGATAGGACAGACAGAGGGGACGAAAGACTGAGCTAAGAGTCTGATCAAACAGGCATTTAAAAATTGGTGTACTCACCAGACAGTGACAGAAGATTTATTTTATTTTCTCGGGTCAACTGATATAGGGAAAGTTTAGTTTAGTTAGGATGGAGCCTGCCAAGACACGGGACATTCTAAAAATGACAAAGCCGCAGCTCCAGGAAGAATGCATGAAGCAGCAACTGAAGTATGAAAATATGACTGTGGCAGATATGCAAGCTGCCTTGATAGACCATAACCAGCAGGCAGGGCCACTGGCAGAAGTGCACCCAAACCAGCCAGAGGCAAACTTCCAGATGCAACTGGAACTGGAACGAATGCGTATCCAGGCTGCGAGGGAGCAGAGAGAACATGAACTGGAACTCCAGAGGAGGCAAGCAGAAGCCCGCAAGCAGGAGCTGGAGGACAAGCAGAGAATGGAAGTAGAGCAACGAAAGCATGAGCTTGAGCTGCTGCGTCTGAAAGCTGAGCAAAGCCAGAAAATAAAAGTCACTCCCAAGGACTTTGTCGCCTACAAGGAGGGAGAAGACCCCTCTGTATACCTTTCCAACTTCGAGAAGGCAGCCAAGCAGTGGGGAGTTGCAGAGGGAGACTATATGGCTTACCTTTGTAGCATCCTGACTGGGGAACTTGCATCCATCTATCACAGCATGCCTATGGAGGATGGGGGGATAACTTTTGCAGCCTTTAAAGCCACCGTCTTTAAAAGATTTAAACTAGGAGCAGACCATTTTCGGAAGCAATTTCGGGGCTTGGCCCCACAACTATGTAAATCATATTTTGAATTTGGAGTAAAGCTGAATGACTTGGGGAGGAGATGGGTAGAGGAGGCAAAAGCCCGGGATTATGAGGCTTTGTTCCAGTTGTTGGTCCTGGACCAATTCTACTTTAAACTCCCCAAAGAATTGAAATGCCTGGTAAAGGATAAGAAACCAAAAAATGTTGCAGAGGCCTCAGAACTGGCGGATGAGCTGGTGCTGAACAGGGAGGGGTTGGATTGGAGGACTTCCCATTTGGGAAGGGAAGGGAATGGTTCCCAGAGGGGTGGGAAAGTACAACTTCCCAAAAAAAAAGGGAAGGGGCACCTGCCCAGGCAGAGGGTAGGAAGTCCCCTGATTTGACTAATGGGAATCGGCCCCAGGTTCGAAGGTGTTACAGCTGTGGGGAGACTGGGCACATAAAGTCAGCCTGCCCAAAGCTGCAAGCCGAGACCTCCAAACCCACTCCAAGAGCACCAGTTACTCCAAAGGAGAAGGAGGAGCACGTTGCGGTGGTAAGCCATGAGTGCCTCTTCACCAGAATGGAGCCAGCAGAAGCCTGGAATGATTTTGTAGAACCGGTAAGGTTAAAAGGCCGGTTGGTTTTGGGACATGCTGACACTGGCTCCTCAGTAACCTTAGTGAGAGCAGATTTGGTGTCGGAAACTGATATTGTCCCTGATATGGCATTCAGAATCCAGGGGGTTCTGGGACCACCTGCCACGATTCCTGTGGCCCGGATACCAGTAGAATGGCGAGGGTCAGCTGGTCTCACAGAGGTGGGGGTAATGAAGGAACAGGCAGTTCCAGTGTTATTAGGCCGGGATCTGTTGGCTGGCCAGTACACTATAAATGCAGTAACCCGCAGCCAGACCCTCAGAGGGAGGTGGGAGGAGGAAGGCAACTTCAAGGAAGCCAACTTACCACCAACCAGGGAGGGGGAAGTAGCCCAGGTTACTGAGAAGAAGGAGAGGGTGGTCACCCAGGAGGGGGAGAGCCAGCCCGTCTCAAGCCCTGAGGGAGGGCATTCCCAAGGGGAAGGAGGGTGCCATTTCACCCAAGAACAGCTGGAAGCTGTGGAACCTTCCAGGCAGGAAGGGGTTCAGTTGGGTAATGCTGAAAAACCAACTGAGGTAACTGAGAACGCAAAAGAAAACTTTGCAGAAGGTTCTGGAAACAGTGGGACTAGGGGTGGCTTGGAGGAACAGATGGCAGAAAGTCTGGGGGAACCAGAAGTGTTCTTGTCAGAGGTTCAAAGTGACCCTAGTCTGGAACCACTGTGCAATGTGGCAAGGGACCATGAAGTGGGGTTCTCAGAAGCTCATACTGAGCAAGTGGTATGGAAGCAGGGTCGGTTATATAGGCTCTGGTTGCCAGTGCCACCTGATAGACAAGAGTCTTGGGAAGTGGTTCAACAGCTTGTGGTTCCCAGAAAACATTCACCAGACAAAGTGACTTGGACTC
>NW_015161990.1:266939-267934 GCF_001447785.1 Gekko japonicus | reverse complement strand
ATGTATATATTTAAGTTGGTGTGGGCCAGATAAGAGGAGACCATGAAACTTGAGGTAGGCCTTGGCCTAGTCTCCTCCTCATTTCCCCCCCCCCTCCTGTCTCCAACCAGCAGTCAGAGGGCAGCTCCCTAGAGAGGACAGGAAGTCCATCAAGGCTGTGAGGAGATCTGCCCCAGAATGCTGCAGGAGGGAGAGTCATTTCCTGGGCGGGAAGGGCTGTTTTATATAGTGGAGCTTTTGGGCGGGAAACCAGTCTGTGAGAAGTGAGAGCAGTCTGCCTGAAGTCTGGAGCCAGTCAGGCTGTCGGCTGGAGACTGCAGGAGGCAGAGGCCATGTTGGGAGTTGTGTTCCTCCAATGAAAACAAGTCATGTGCCTGCCCTGCAGACCATCTAGACAGGGTATGTGTAGTGAAGGGAGAGATGGAGCGATTTATTATCCACCTTTATTTTAATTCTTCAGCTCACTGTTAATATGCCTGTATATAGTTAAGTGTTTTCAAAATAAATTATTTTACTGTTGACCCTGAGAAGTCCCTCTGTACCGCATAGTTCCCCCAGCCGCTTGGACACGCTAAGAGTGGGTTGGGGACTCCCTAAGGAGGAGAATAAGGGCAAAATGGTCAGTTGCCAACTCTCCAGGGGAGCCCCGAAGATTACCAGGAAGCCCCAAGGTGGGTTCCTAGCAACAGCAGAGGGAGGTTAGGAGGCTGTCCCGCCTGACCAGAGCCCAAGACAGGGACAGTGGTGGCAGCAATACCCAGAGACAGTGGTGAGAAACTGCCCCTTCAGGTGCCAGGTCAGGCAAAGGAGGGGTGGGCAGAGCGGGGTCTGCCAGCGGACGCGGGCCCGTTCCGCCACAGCGGCCATAATATTTTACTAAGTGATCTTGAGGCAATGGAAAACTGGAGTCACCATTCCAAGTTACAATTTCACACGATCCCAAAACAGCACAATAAATATATAGGAACGTACTGGGGGTTGCCTGCCCAGATCTG
>NW_015161990.1:244447-266886 GCF_001447785.1 Gekko japonicus | reverse complement strand
GCAGCAGAAGAATTGTTTGAACAGAGTAAAATTCACAGATTTCAAAACAGAGGAGAGGATCACCCTCCTTGCTTGATCTGGGGGCCCTATTCAGTACGACAACGGCATCCTTCCAGTATTCCCGGATCTTTGCCCACAAGCCTGCCTTCAGAGAAGAAGGGAACAGGCAGAAGAAAGCACCAAAGAAACGCCAACGGCAGAACACCCAACAACGGGCACCGACTGAACCCCAACAACCCAGCATCTCTAACTCCAGGTCACTTGTGAACAAGCTGAAAAGCACCAGTCCCATCCATCCACTACGGGAATGAACCATTTATTCCTACTCTCCGCTTCATCTTTTTAAGCCAGTTTCCAATCCATAAGAGGACTTGTCTTCTTATCAAATGACTCTGAAGTTTGCTCAGGAGTCTTTGGTGAGAGACTTTGTCAAAAAGCCTTCTGGAAATCCAAATCAACAATAACTACCAGCTCATCCCTGTCCACATGTTTACTGACACTTTCAAGAACTCTTAAAGGTTAGTGAGATAGGACTTACCTTTGCAGAAGCCAGGCTGGTTTTTACTCAGTGGGGCTTGTCCTTCTATAGCAGGAGTGGCCAAACTGTGGCTCGGGAGTCACATGTGGCTCTTTCACACATATTGTGCGGCTCCCGGCAGGGCAGCTGGGGAAGTGAAGGGAAGGCATGCTTCTTCTCCCTCCCTCCCATCCATCTATTTGCTCTCTTTGTTTCTCTTTCTCTCTCTTTCCACCTTTCATTCTTTCTTTCCACCTCTCTTTTTCTCTCTCTCCTAGACAAATAAATATAATTGGACAAATAAATATAATTACCAATGTCTGTTTTAACCCCTTTTGTTTTTATCTTTGGCAGTTTTATTTAATGTTAGTAAAAAGCAAATTTGCTCAAAGACAAGTTCTAAGTATGTTGTAAAGTTGAAAAATTTAAAATAAAAATAAAGTTATTTTTAAAAAGCAAATTTGTATGTTTCCGATAAAAACGTGTGGGTTATATTTGTTCATGTCTTGCGGCTCTCAGTCAAGTGACGTTTATTCTACGCGGCTTTTATGTTGAGCAAGTTTGGTCAGCCCTGCTCTATAGGCTTGACAATTTTATCTTTAATAATGGTTTCCATCCATTTACCTGGAACAGCCATTAAGCTAACGAGCCCAGATCCCCCGGGGCCACTCTCCAGTCCTCTGGCACAGAGAGGGACAAACTGCATGTCTCTGTCAGAAGATCAGCAGTTTTACTTCTGAGTTCCCAGAGAGCCCTGGGACGGAGACCATCTGGCTGGAGTGATTTGTTAGTTTGCAAAGTGTCTATAAATTCTAGAACTTCCTCCCTTGTCACCACTATTTGCCCCCCAGCTCCACATCCTCCCCTGGTTTCCGCTTCTGATGTATCTGAAGAATTCTTTATTGGTGGTCTTTATGCTTTTAGCAATATTTTCCCCAATAATTCTTTGCATCCTTAATTCCTTGCATGCAGTTATTTTGTGCAAGTATGTTTTCTTTTTTCTGTTTGGCTTGTTTACCTTCCAGCTTCTGAGGAGGTCTTTTTCATTCTACTAGCTTCCTTCACACAGCTTGTCAGCCATGCTGGTGACCTTTTGGACTTTGTACATTCTAAGAGGCCTATTGTGCATGGATGTTTTCCTTCACTTTCACCATGCACGTCCGTTGGGTTTTCTTTGTCATTCTGCATTGATTTTCCTTCCGTCAGTGCTCCATTCACTTTCTGGTCACTGTTTCCCGGGGTTTTCTGAGAGTGCTTTTGTGCCAATTTTCCCCTTGTTTTGCTTCAAAGCCAAAGGTACTTCTAAAGTGTACAGATTATCTGGGATTTCCACCATGTGCCCTTTTGCTGCCCCTCAACGGTCACTCCCCCCGCCCACATCAAGGCCGTTCCGCCCACTCTGCACCTTCCACCACCCCCTTCATCGGTGTACAAGCGCCATTTCCCCCTTGTTTTTAATTAATTCTTTTTTTTTGAGCCCCCGGAGGGGATTTTTTATTAATTTTTTATCACTACAAAAAACTACAACAGAAAAAAAGGGGGGGGGAAACTACACATACAGGAGAAAGTAAAGTACCCACTACTATCTAAAAACCCAAGAGAGGAGATCCTCCAACTAGCTTTGCTACATCAAGTCTTTTCATTGTTGTTCTGTTTATAAACTGAGTCAAACGTTTAAAACCTTTTACCCTCAACGTTTACATTTAACTGCCCAATAACAGTACCCCCCAATCATCCCCAAGTACCAAAGTTCTCAAAGGCACCAATCAGAGTCCTTCAGCCTTTACTTCTTCTTTTCCCTTCTTTTCCGCAACTTGTAGGGACTTTTCGGGGCTGCTGCCCCCTGCTCAGACAAAGAGTCCTCGCCAGAAGAACCAGTCTCCAGCTCGCCACTGGATCTACTGCCCTCTTCTTTTTTCCCATCCTCTGACCTTCCCAGCTGTTCCTTTAGGAATTCTTGAGCTTTCAGAACAGAGTCAATCTTTTCCTTCTTCTCTTTAATCTTGAACGTTACGCATTCTGGAAATAGCCATTTATATCCAATTGAGTTTGTTTGAAGAAAGAGTACAAGTTCTTTATATTTCTTTCTGCGTTGTCTTACTTCAAATGGAATATCCTTTAGCGTTCTAGCAGCATTCTCCCCTGCCTTCAGGGGTGTTGCAGCCACTGCTTTCAGGATAGCATCCCTGACATGCCCCTTCGAGAATCTTATTACAATTTCCCCAGGCAGATTATTTTTCTTTATATATCCTGAATATGACCTATAGGCCACATCCATATCGTTGAGGAACAATTCCGCCTTTATTTCTGTCACTGGGGCAAGTAACTCACTCATAAGTTCTTTAAGATTCTCTCCTCTGTTCTCTGGCACACCCTGGAAGCGCATGAGTCTATCAATATGAGACTATCGCTAGTCTCAGCTCACTGAATAAAAAACATCCAAACATCCAGACGACTGGGGGGAAGTTTAAAAGGAGCTGTGTGAGACTTAGTTCCCTGCTGGAAATGACTTGAAAAGGGGACGAGAGAGGAGGCAAACCTCAGCGCCCCCAGTGCTGCATGCAAACAAAACAAAAGGGGGGGGGGAATCCTCCGTATTGAATAAAATTGACATGAGATGTAAAGAAAGAGAGACACTGGGATGGGAAGCCTAAAGCTTTGAAAACGTTTCCCCCTTTCATGCATTAGTGAATAATGTTTGTGGGGGGGACTATTTTGGCAGTCTCTGGACGCCTAGCATTAAACTGCCGGCTGAGCCACATGGACCTTCAGCAAACCGCCAGACTTAAGAATCGCTTGGGATCGGTCCCTTTGGAGGACAGAGTGCAATCCACACGGGACAAGCTCTAAAAAACTGCCAAGGTCATGACCAGTGCGCAGGATCAAATCAGAGAGTCACAAAGAAAAAAACATGAAAATTTGCAAGGACGGGAAGGAAGTTAGTGTTACTATGCAAAAATACCCCTTCCCGGTTTTTTTCAATTTAGTGGGACAAGGCTAAAAAAGCTCTCCAGAGCTTCTGCCAGTGGACTCCTGCCCCATACAAACTGCAGCCCTGTGTGCAAAGCCTGGTGGAGTTGCAGCCGACTTTGCACAGGTGCGCGCACACACACACACACACACACAGCTGATGATCACAGCTTGCAATGCCAGTGTCAGTGGGTTCTACTGAACAGCCTGTACACTCAACATGTTCCTCTATATTATGAGATCGTGTGACTCTTTCCCATTTTTCACAGTGGATGATAACACAGCGGAGAATCCCCTAGTGCTCAGCAATATAGAAAATGTGGAAAACGGGGCTTCGCAGCTGCTTGTAAGTTTGGGGGCGAAAGTCTATTCAGTGTCTACGTTGGGTTTCCCCCCTTTGCCTGCATTCCTTTCTGTTCCCTTTCATTCAATGAACTAACGCTAAAATGCATGTGCAAATCCTGAACCACGAGGATTTAAATGGAAGGTGCTTGCTGGACGTTACTGTGCAGCTGCAATACGGCAATTGCATAACAAATTTTTAAAGTGTTTGAATGCCACGCCCAACACGTCACAAGTGACGTTCCACCTCAATTTAGAAAATGTGGTTTTTAAATTGTACCTGCAGAATAAATACACCAGAGAAAAAAGAACGGTGCGTAAGGCGGGCACAGAATCCGAAGTCAAGATTAAAGGCCTGCTGCTCTGAACACCTGCAGTGGGGTGTGCGTGCGTCATGGAGCCAGAGCCCCAGGATTGAGGTTTGGAGTAACCCACAACTCAAGGGAGTCGGCCCTCTTGACTGTTCCTTTCAACTTCCTTTTTGCCAGGTTTCTCAGTTTAGAGAAGTTTCTTCTTTTGAAGTCAAATATGACAGTGCTGGAATTCCCTGGCACTTTCCCACATACATATACATGAAATTTGATGCCACTGCAGTCACTGTTTCCAATCTCTGCTTGACTCTCAAGGCTGATTTATGTTACTGGTACTCAGAAACTCACTATCAGCTCAATGTGCGTCCCAAATGCAACCCATGATGCCTATTTCAGCCCCTTGGCTGAAGATGTAGAAAATTTTGCCGGATGAGAACTGGTCCTTGCTGGCAACTGGAACAAGCCATCAAGTCCGCTCAGTCTCTAACCCTAAGGGGGTCACTCTCCTTCATTGCAGCATTTTTGCAAACCGTAAATACACAAACTGGGTATTCCTTTACGGACAATCCAAATGGTTTCACGTCATTACAAAACACTTGAGATGCACTGAAAGCTACGGCATGGGGGTTGGCGTTCCAGAACGCAAGAGGCTGAACTGTCACACTGAACGAGGCAAAAGGAAACTCTCATTGGTCCATTCTTAAAAATCAGGTTACAGAAGAAAACTAGAAGAACTTCCCGTTATCAGGAGGAAGTTTGGAACTTCAGGCATGAAGCAAAGCACAAGACGACCTAATTTACACAGTCAGGGTTACGAACATGGAAACACAAACATGGTCACACATCTAAGACACACATTGTGGGCTGCGCCCCTCCATCTAGGGGACCAGGTGCAAATGATAACCAGCTCAAAGTGCGCTTGCCAGGCAGGTGCAGACTTCCGTCACCCTTCACACATGGCAACGGGTCTCTCCAGAGGGCAAAAGCCATCCAGGAGCTCCAAGGGCAGAGACCATCTCGGTGCAGCTGGCACTGCTGAAGAAGGAGTTGCAAAATAGCCAACCCACGAGCCAGCGGGGCTCTCTCGCCGGATCCTTTGCTGATCTCCTGACACCTCCTCTACCCATTTTACTGAATGAAGAATTGGGGAGGGGGGTTTCCACCATCCTGAGGCTTAGCACGGGGTTGCTCCCAACGTCACAGACAGACCCTACAAACTGCAAGTCATCCCAGCACGTTTCACCTATTGGTCAAGATCACAAAATACGCCCTGTGAGTTCTCACAAACCATTATCTCATTTGTAGTGACATAGGCAGAGATCAGGCAAGCCGTAGGCCTCGGTGGCTATCTACCTACTTAAAATATTCATATGCTCGACTCAGAACACAGGGCAGGTAGCAACAATATATGATGCAATGAAACTATATACAATCACACAGTTAAAAACACTGAACATAAAAATAATAAGTATGAATGATATGAATGATATCATTTGGAGTACTGCGTACAGTTCTGGTTACCACGCCTCAGAAAGGATATTATAGCATTGGAAAAAGTGCAGAAAAGGGCAACTAGAATGATAAAAGGGTTGGAATTTCCCTATGAGGAAAGGTTAAGGCGCTTAGGGCTCTTTAGCTTGGAGAAACGATGGCTGAGGGGGGACATGATCGAAGTTTACAAGATTATGCACGGGATACAATAGGTGGAGAAATAAGTCCTTTTCTCCCTTTCTCACAATACAAGAACTCGTGGGCACTCCCTGAGATGGCTGAGCAGTCGGGTTAGAACAGATAAAAGGAAGTCCTTCTTCACCCAAAGAGTGATGAACACCTGGAATTCACTGCCACAGGAGGTGGTGGCAGCTACAAGTATGGACGGCTTCAACAGGGAACTGGATAAACATCTGGAGCAGAGGTCCCTCAGTGGCTATCAGCCACAATGTATAGATAAGAACTCTCAGTCTGGGGCAAGGGATGCTCTGTGTTCTTGGTGCTTGGGGGGGGGAGTGGGACTGGATGGGCCTTTGGCCTGATCCAACATTGGCTTCTCTTATGTTCTTATGATATGCCTGCTACACTGAAATCACCAATCTAAAAACACCTTATACACAGCTAGAAATGCATTCTCTTTTTCCAAGGATTCATCTGTACAATACGGGTTGCACAAGCCATGTTGGGCCACCATCTCACAGACACACGATCGCCTTTTAAAAGCCTTGGTTCGCTTGGTGCGGGTTGGAGCACTGTGAGGAGAGGCCAAGGTCTTTCCACCTTCCCTCCTGCCCCATTTCCCCCAGTGGAAACAGCTGCAGGGACTGCTTGCCCCTTTCCCAAGTCACAAGTGTCCAGGGGGATCATGCAGTCAAGGACATGTGGAACTCACAGAAGCTGCAAACAAGCCCCCCCCCCCCGCCATTTCTGGGGGTTGAAACAGCACAGGAGAGAAGCCTGAAGCCCCCCCTCCCCTCTCACAGCAGCCAGTGCTTTTAAACGGTTTTTAGAGGTGAGTTCCCCAGAGTACAACCTGACTGAGACATGTTGGGGGCAATGCTCCCTCTAAGCTGTTGAGTCTTGTGAGCAAAAATTCTACTTTGTGAGCTACTGGTATTAAAGTTGTGAGTGAGCCATTTGGCTACTGCATAAATTAGTTTGCTCTGAAGCCGTCCCTTCCTGAGCGGAGATAAAAAACGTGTGAGCCGGAGGCTAAAAAACTGTGAGCTAGCTCACGCTAACTCAGCTTAGAGGGAACACTGGTTGGGGGCTCTTGTCCTCTGTATTAATTAAGTGAGCCCCCCCTGAGTCATACTACCCCAAAGGAATTCACTCCGGAAGAATTCTGTTTGGTAGCCTCTCCCCAGGAAGGCAGGGGACTGGAAGCTGCTGTTCTGCACCCACGTGGGCTGGCTGGCAGTCCCTGGAACAGGATTCCGCCTGGGTCACTGGCTGCCGAGGAGACAAAAGACCCCACTGAGAAGAACACGCAGGGAGAGGGCGGCGGTCCTGCAAACAGGTGGGTCTGGGGTCCTGAAGGGCTCTTGAGTGGGGGGCACCACGGCTGGACCCGGAAACCAACAGGCATCCAAAAGGGCAAGTCTGTGGGGGATGCAAATGCTGGAACTGGAGCACAGAGCCCATCGCTTGGGGGGGGGGAAGAATTAAAATCCAGATTTCTGCCTCACTTTCTTAAACACACACACACACACACATACACACACACGGTTTAAAGATTCTGAACCCGTGCTGGGAATAATCCGTGGTGGAGCCCAGCGGGGGTGGATCCAGGCTGAGTGGGAGAGAAGGGAGGAGAGTTGGGAGGCGGAGGAGTGAGGCCAGCCTTCGCTTCTCTTCCAGCAAGTCCCAGGAGCAGGGGAGAGCGCTCTGGAGCAGCAGTGCAGGGGGTCTCCCGCCCTAAGGCCGGCTGGGCCCGCTGGGCACTGTGCTCCCCCCTCCTCTTCCCCAGTAGCCAGCATGCTGCAATGCCACAGGTGAAATGGGCACCACGATGCAAACGGAATGATCTTGAACCTGTTGTTATTTCTCAAGGTTTGTTTGTTTATTTATTTAGACTTGTGGGCCCCCCTTCCCCACGAGCCCTGGGGGCGGCTCACATCAATAAAAACACAATAATACCTGACTAAAACAGCATTAAAATCCAACAGCCACAGTAAAACAGCACAATCCTAGATGGAGATGAATTTCCAATACCCGCTTGCCCCCCTGGGTTAAGTGAAATGCGGGGCGGGGGGGGCGGGATTTGAGAGCACCAGGCTGTCGCTGCCCTCAACCAAATGCCCGGCGGAACATCTCTGCCTGGCAAGCCCTATGGGGAAGGGTAACAGATCCCGTATCTGTGCTATCGAAAACCTCCCTCTTCCCCCCCCCGCCCCCAGTGCTGACCGAAAGGGGGGGGGATATATTCTTTGGAAGAAAACCTAGAAGCAGAGTTTTAACCCCTTTGCCTAACCCCTTGAAGCTGGGGCCTCGGTTCTTAGTATAAACCCATCACCACTACAAAACGCTCTCTTGGATACCAGAAGTGTGGTGGTGGTGGGGGGGGTTTGCAAGGGAGATGGAGGCATGTGATCCCCCACACACACACTCACCGGCCCTTTCCTTTCAGCATCCGGCTGAATGTTATTCGCTTGGGAAAGCAGCCAGGCTGCATGAGGGAGATTCTAAGTGATCCATTCACACACAAGACTATCAAGAGAACAGATCTTCAAGGACTTAAGCGTAAAGCTTGGATAACTGGCGAGAACCAGAAGGCGGATCACCAGAGGCGGAACGTGGGGCAAAAAACCTCACTGTGGTGGTGGAAAGTGCCGTCGAGTCACAGCTGTAAGGTTTCCAAGGCAAGAGATGCTGCTGAGAGGTTTTCTTAGGATGCATGAACAATCTTAGGATGCAAGACTCGGTCTAACGGGTGGGAATTTCAAGGGAGTCGATATACCGGCTGAATATCCGGAGAAACGTCCTGACTGTCAGAGTGGTTGAGCAGTGGAACGGGCTGCCTCGGGAGGGGGTGGAGGCTCCTTCGCTGGGTGTTTTCAAGCGGAGGCTGGATGACCCTCTTTCGGGTCTGTTGTGGGGCCATCTTTCGGCTGTGCTCCTGCAGAGTGAAGGCCAGGGGTTGGACTAGATGGCCTGCAAGGTCCCTTCCAACTCTAGCATTCCATGGTTCTATGAGAGGTGGGGGTTCGCCGTCGCCTGCCTCTGCGTGGCAACCCTGGTCTCCCTCAGTGGTCTCCCACCCAAGCACTGAGCCAGGGCCGACCCTGCTGAGCTCCCGAGGTCTGACGGGATGGGGCTAGCCTGGGCTGTCCAGCTCAGAGCCCATGCAGCTGACCGAAGGATATTTAGTGCTCCTGGCATTAGCTGCAGACAAGGCACCGGACTGCTGCCGCTTAGGGCCATCTACGGGACCGTCTCCTCCGGCATGTCCCCGGGAGGGAGAGCCCCTTGTGCTCTACTGAGGACAATCTGCTGGTGATCCCCGGCCCCAGGGATGTCCGGCTGTCCTTGGTCCTGGCCCCGACCTGGTGGCACTCGCTGCCAAACGACACACCAGGGCCCTGCTGCGGGATCTTATGCCATTCCTCGGGGCCTGTAAGGCAGAGATATCCCGCCAGGCGTTCGGTGGAGGGCAGCAACGGTTTCTTCCCTGGCTGGCACCCTCCCTCCCTCCCCACACCCCCGGATTGCTGCCATGAGTCCCCTCTCCCCCTGCCCAGAAACTGGCCCCCAGAGTCCAGAACTGGGGTAGATGTTTCCAGGACGCCATCATCACAGAGCCACCTAATTGGGTCTTTAGTTTTATTAAATTGTTCTCTAGAATTTTAATGTTTTATATGTTTTTATGGCATTACACCCTTATGTACATGGCCCAGAGCCTGGCGTAAGCTGGGGTAGGGCGATTAACAAATTTTAATAATCATCATCATCATCGAATATCATTGTTCCCACACATGAATTTGGGCCTGACATTTTCCCAAGGCCGCCTACCCTTCGTATTGGGCTCCAGTGGCTCACGTGAGAGTCGACGGGGTGGTCCCTGATGCACAAATCTGTGCCCCACGTGCTCCCCCGGGGCCGAACTGGAAACCCACAGGCAGAGTCCAGCGAGCCATATGAATATCTGTTTATTGCAACTGAAACAGGGAATACAGGGCTGAGCACCTCAGCACTTCAGCCATCCCAAAGCCGTATTCTGCCATAACCTGGAAGGGCAGAAGGTCTTCTACCCCAACTGACATCACATATAATTTACACATCCAGGAATCTCTAATTGGTGCCAAGCAGGTAACATCGTGGACGCATCATCTGACTCTTAACTTCTCTACTGGTCTCTCCTGATACTGGTCGTGTACGTCAGTGACTGCGTTGGCTTATCTGGTCTTTGGAACTATGGGAAGCATTAGAGAACACGGGGAAGCTCTCTGGCCTCAGCGAGGCTAGCCTCCCTCCTCCTCACAACCTTTCTGTAAGGGAAGATCTTGTCTCACTAACCTGTTAGTGTTCTTTGAGGGGGTGAACAAACATGTGGACAAGGGGGATCCAATAGATATTATTTACCTTGACTTCCAGAAAGCTTTTGATAAAGTTCCTCATCAAAGGCTCCTAAGTAAGCTCAAAAATCATGGGATAGAAGGACAAGTCCTTTTATGGATCAAAAACTGGCTAGTTCATAGAAAACAGAGAGTGAGTATAAATGGGCAATTTTCTCAGTGGAGGGTGGTAAGCAGTGGGGTACCGCAGGGATCAGTACTTGGTCCACTGCTTTTTAACTTGTTCATTAATGATTTGGAGATGGGAGTAAGCAGTGAAGTGGCTAAATTTGCGGATGATACAAAGTTGTTCAGGGTGGTGAAAACCAGTGAGGATTGTGAGGCACTCCAAGGGGATCTGTCAAGGATGGGCGAGTGGGCGTCAACATGGCAAATGGGGTTCAATGTGGCCAAGTGCAAGGTGATGCACATTGGAGCCAAAAATCCTAAATATAAATACACATTGATGGGGTCTGAACTGGCAGAAACTGAGCAAGAGAGAGATCTTGGAGTTGTAGTGGATAACTCACTGAAAATGTCGAGACAGTGTGTGACTGCAATAAAGAAGGCCAATGCTATGCTGGGGATTATTAGGAAGGGTATTGAAAACAGATCAGCCAATATAATAATGCCCCTATATAAATCAATGGTGAGACCTCATTTGGAATACTGTGTGCAGTTCTGGGCACCACACCTTAAAAAGGATATTATAGCTTTGGAAAAAGTGCAGAAAAGGGCAACTCGAATGATAAAAGGGTTGGAACACTTTCCCTATGAGGAAAGGTTAAAGCGCTTAGGGCTCTTTAGCTTGGAGAAAAGACGACTGAGGGGTGACATGATCGAGGTTTATAAGATTATGCATGGGAAAGAGCAGGTAAAGAAAGAGGTACTTTTCTCCCTTTCTCACAATACAAGAACTCGTGGGCACTCCATGAAACTGCAGAGCGGTCGGGTTAGAACGGATAAAAGGAAGTACTTCTTCACCCAAAGAGTGATTAACACATGGAATTCACTGCCACAGGAAGTGGTGGGTGCTACAAGCATGGACGGCTTCAAAAGGGAATTAGATAAGCATATGGAGCAGACCTCCTGATGGCACCTGGTATTTCTGGCCACTGTGTGACACAGAGTGTTGGACTGGATGGGCCTTTGGCCTGATCCAACATTGGCGTCTCTTATGTTCTTATGTTCCCCCCCCCCCGTGAGGATCAGAACAAAGCAGGGATGCCCCCCACTGCCCGTCCTGTTTGCCCTGAAGACCGAGCCCCCCCCCCGACAAACTCCGCTTAACTGCGGATGCTGTGGCTCTTGGCTTCAGATCCTAAAACCACTCTACTGGAAAACCCCGAAAATCTGAGACCCTAAATGTTACAGCTCCTTCACAACCACAAGCATCTTTATGTCAAACATAGCCTTTTAAATGGCCAGGTGACCCACAGAAACCACTTAGGTATCTCGATTTCCACTGACTGTAAATCTTCAGTTACACTAAAATACACCCCAGTATGTACAAAAATTAAAGCAGACCTGGACAGTGGGAACAGAAAGCAATTTCCTTGGAGGGACCGAAATGCTGCTGTGCAACCGGATGTTCTCTCCTGCACTCTTTTCTCATTCCGGTCTCTCCCCATGTACTCCCCCCATGTACCCGCGTATGCTGCCAAGTGGCACAGACTTATTAATGATCAGAACCAACGGGTTGAAATTAAATCAGAAGAGTTTTTGGCTAAACATTAGGAAGAACTTCCTGACTGTTCGAGCGGCTCCTCAGTGGGACAGGCTTCCCCGGGAGGCGGTGGGCTCTCCTCCTTTGGAGGTTTTCAGACAGAGGCTAGATGGCCCCATCTGACAGCCATGCGGGTTCCGTGAACTGAGGCAGATCACGAGAAGGGAGGGCAGGGAGGGTTGCAGCCTCAGGGCTTAGTTCTCATGGCCCTTTCTTACACGCCCGGGGAAACGCTGATCGCCACGTTGGGGTCAGGAAGCCATTTTTCTCCAAGCCAGTTTGGCTGGGGAACCTGGAGCATTTTTGTCATCTTCTGGGCATGGAACAGGGGTCACAGGGTGTGTGTGTGGGGGGGGGAGGTACTTGTGACTGTCCTGCATTGTGCAGGGGGTTGAACTAGATGACCCTGGAGGTCCCTTCCGACGCTATGATTCCGTGACTGAAGACCAAGCACTCCTTTTAAAAGGGTATTTGCTGGGGAAGGGGTATAAGAAGCAAGTACGGACCACTTCTGCATGGAGAGGTCCATTCAAGGCATGTCACAAAATTAAGCCAATCACGGGTGACACAAACCCCCTCTTGACCCCAAACTCTTGCTTCTGAACTGCAGCAGGAAGAGCAGACTTTTCTTGTCCATCCAAGGAGCTTATCGGATTCCTGCTAAGTGCTGCCATATTTTGTGTGGCCCAACAGGGTAAGCCCCCGTGTTCCCCCTCCCTCAGTCTGGATGCCAGGAAATGGCTGTGGGGACGCATCCTACCCCTATAGCCTACCGTTTCACGGAGCCGAGACTTATTTTATTTAAATATTTATGCCCCACCTTCCGCATTCGTTCAAGTCTGAAGCCTTCCTACAATCTAGGCAGACTTCCTCCAGAGGAAGAAGAGGCATCGGCTTCAGAGGAAGACTACCTGGAGGGTGGTTGGATCCACCACATTACATACAAAGTCACGGACCAAGTAACGGCGGCCAGGGTTTTTGCGAAAGGCTGCCACAACCTTTTTGGAAAGACAGGTGCCCTTTATTGCTTATGCTGATAAAAACAAATACATCACGCAAAGGACAGAGTTATATTACAATGTATATCTGCTGCAATAACAGAGTCTAACTGAGAAGGAAACCTCCTCAGGAAACAATCCATATACAAAAGAACCTCCTCAGGAAAGCTCCTCCATTAGCATGTTTTCACAGCCCGGGGAACTCCTACAAGATAATGACTCAGCCCTACCCCACCTTCCTGAGTAGATATTAATTACCTGCCTACCATTTTGCTTCTCACCTTGACACCAAGAGTCCTCCCTCTTTCTGTGTTATACCCCTGAGGATGCCAGTCACAGCTGCTGGCGAAACGTCAGATCCTACAATACCAAAACCACGGCCACACAGCCCGGGAAATCTGCAACAGCTAATGAACTCCGGCCGTGAAAGCCTTTGATAACATATAGTGTTAGAAAAGACTTTACAAATGTTCCACCCAGCAGGGAAATGGTGTTTATTTTTTTAAATGCTTGTTAATTCAGCTTCTCGGGGCCTGCACTGGCCTGTGCTGATTGTGGGTAAGGGTTCCTTTAAGGTGCACACAGAATCTGTGCTTAACATTATAGGGGAAAGGCTCAGTGGCAGAGCCTCTGCCTGGCACTCAGGAGGTCCCAGGTTCAGTCCCCAGCAGCATCTCCAGTTAAAAAGGACCAGGCAGGAGGTGATGGGAAAGACCTCCACCTGAGACCCTGGAGAGCTGTAAAGAGGGGCTGTGGCCCAGTGGAAGAACCTCTGCTTGGCATGCAGAAGGTCCCAGGTTCAATCCCCGGCATCTCCAGTCAAAAAGGACCAGGTAGGAGATGATGGGAAAGACCTCCGCCTGAGACCCTGGAGAGCTGTAAAGAGGGGCCGTGGCTCAGTGGCAGAGCCCTGTTTGGAATGCAGGAGGTCCCAGGTTCAGTCCCCAGTGGCATCTCCAGTTAAAAAGGGCCAGGCAGGAGGTGACAGGAAAGGCCTTCCTCTGCCTGAGACCCTGGAGAGCGGCCTCCAGCCTGAGTAGGCAAGACTGACAGAAAGGTCTGACTCAGGAGAAGGGAGCTTCGTGTGAAATCCCCTCTGTAGCCTCCCCCTGGACTCAGGCGACCCCCTTTTTGTGGTACTCCTGCTAAGGATGGTTTCCCAGGCGACCTTATTTATGGTATCAATGTGTGGGCCTGTTTTCCTTTTCTGTGGGACGAGCCCTTTTTTGCAATAAAATCCCAGTTGAAAGAATACCGCACATTCCGCTGGGCAGGAGGGTGTCGGCCTGGCCGCTCTCCGGCAAATGCAGCTTCCCAAGGACAAGGCCGCTGTTGCTGAGGGTCCAGCCTGGCCTGGGCAGGAACGGGGCCTGGCCTCACCACAAGGGACAGCAGGAGGGAGCAGGCCGACCAGCCTTTGACTGCCCCAGTCCCACCGCCTGAACAGTAGTCTAGCCTAGCAGACAGAAGACAGTCACCTTTTCCAGGAACGCGTCCCGGACAAGAGAGTCACACCCTTTCTCTGCACAGCAGGCCTGCTAGAAACAAGCACACCAGTGGAGGACGGTTTGGGCACAGCCACACACTTTGTAGTCACAATACTAGCATGCTTTCGCTGCTCGCTTCCCCCCCCCCCAGAAGGCAACAGAACCACCTCCCACTTCTAGGGTCCCGGAAGAATTCCAGACCGTGAGCGTTTCTCACCCCTCAGTCAGTGCCGCGTCTCGCTCCCTCGGCTTCCACTTGGAGAGATGAAGCCCCCTGCGGCTCCCACATGTTCCTCTCTCTCGACATCTCCGCTTTTGCAAACGGCCGGGTCAGTATGTTGTTGATCTGCAAGACAAAGTGGAAAGGTCATTCTGGTTCTCCACAGTTGGCGTCCAGAGGCAGCACGGACAAGGCACTATGGGGGCATTCACTCCTGACTGACCACCCCCACCCCCCACCCCCATCTGTGCTTCTCATTGCTTTGCAGGCGAGCAACGACCACACCCTTCTAGATACAGGTCCAGGAATGAAGAAAGGCCACGCTCACTGCTCCACAGGCCTGTTCCCGGCCCTGATGGAGCCACAGTAGACTTACGGCGACCCTGGAGGGCTTTTAAGGCAAGAGGCCCCCGCCTGCCTCCCTGTCATGACCCTGGGGCTCCTGGGTGGTCTCCCACCCAAGGACCCTGCTTAGCGGCTTAGCTGGCAAGACCTGACCAGATCGGGATGGGATAGGCCACCCAGGCCAGGGCCACAGCGCGATAGTCGCCGTGGTAATCGCAGGGCAAACAGTCCAAGACACTCCCCGTCCCATGTGCCCCTGCATCACTTACAGGTCACTGTCTGTCGGTATAAAAATCTGCAACCTCTACCCATAAGATCACCAGAACAGCCCTGCTGGGATCAGACCCCTGAGGGTCCATCTAGTCCGCTACCCTGTTTCACACAGTGGCCAGCCAGCCTCCCCTGATGTTGCCTCCAGGCAGGGGTCATTTCCTGCAGGAGCGCACAGGAGCGGAGCTCCGGCAGTAAGGAGCCCAGGGGGCGGGCACATGCCACAAGCCCCACCCTCTGCTCCCAGCAGCCCTCAATCAGAGCAAGAAGCAGCCAGGTAAGCTGCAGAGCACACCCCCCCCGGGCCCCCGGGCCCAAACAGTCCAGTGGCACCTTTAAGACCAAGTTTTGCTCAGGCACAAGCTCTCCCTCCTCTGCGAGGACAGATCTGCACGTTCCACCCCCCCCCAATAGCTAGCCATCCAAAACAGTCCAGTGGAGCCTGAGCAGTGGGTGTCGCCTTCTGACACACTTATGGCGTTATGAAGACTCCCCTCTTCGGAAGACCTAACGGGGCTCTGCGCCACTATCGTTAACGCTTTATCGGTAGCTCAGATAATCGTGGCATTCCTTTGGTCTGGCCCCTTCAGTGCCGCGTTCACCCTGTCGTGGCTCTCCTGTGACGGGGGGGGGGGGACTTGACCTTGGCTGGGAAAATGATTCTTGCTCTTTCCTCCGCCCCCCCCCCCCCCACGGACGGTTGGTGCCGCTGCTGCTGAGAGATGGAACTGTGGGAAGAAGCCGCTTCTGGGCTCGAGAGGCGCTCGCGAGGGGAGCCTCCGCTCTGTCCAGCTCCTTCAGGGGCCTTCCTCCGGGCTCAGCGGCCAGGCGGCGGGAGGGACCTCCGAGGTGCAGCAAGGAGTGAAACGTGGAGACTAGTTAAATCCTGCGGCAGCCTCCTTCCGGAAGGGGTGGGGAGGTCTAAATTCCAGGTGGGTGGAAGACGGCAAGGTCACATTGTGGTTCTGCATATCCATGGTCATTTCGTGGGAAAAGAGGTGCAGGAGCTCATTAGCATAACTCATTTGCATATGCCACACCCCCTGGCTTCCCCAGGTTCCACCCCCGAACCTCCAGGAGATCCCCAGCCTGGAGCCGGCAACCCACTGGGAAGGCGAACTGCGACGGGGGGATTTTTTCTTTGATGTAGGGGTTTTGTGGAGGAAACCTTGGTGGAACACCCAGGGTGGTGGGGAGGGGGTGGGGTGGGTTGTTACACGAAGCCCACTGAAAGGCAAGAGCCATGGGGGCTGGAACATATCAGAGAGAAGCCCATGTTGGATCAGGCCAGTGGCCCATCCAGTCCAACACTCTTCTGTGTCACACAGTGGCCAGAAACACCAGCTGCCCTCAGGAGGTCCAGCAGTGGGGCCAGGACACCAGAAGCCCTCCCACTGTTGCCCCCTCCCAAGCACCAAGAATACAGAGCATCACTTGCCCCAGACCAAGAGTTCCTATCTAGCCCATGTGGCTAATAGCTGCTGCTGGACCCCTGCTCCATATGCTGATCCAATTCCCTCTTATAAGAACATAAGAAAAGCCAGTGTTGGATCAGGCCAAAGGCCCATCCAGTCCAACACTCTGTGTCACACGGTGGCCAGAAATGCCAGGTGCCACCAGGAGGTCCAGCAGTGGGGCCAGGAGGACACCAGAAGCACTCCCACTGTTGCCCCCCCCCCAAGCACCAAGAAGACAGAGCATCGCTTGCCCCAGACTGAGAGTCCCTATCTATACCTTGTGGCTAAGAGTGACTGATGGACCTCTGCTCCAGATGCTTATCCAGTTCCCTCTTGAAGCTGTCCAGGCTTGTAGCCGACACCACCACCTGTGGCAGTGAGCTCCATGTGTTCATCACTCTTTGGGTTGAAGAAGGACTTCCTTCCTTTTATCTGTTCTGACCCGACCGCTCAGCCATTCCGTGGAGGGCCCACAAGGAGTTCCTGTCTGGTGAGGAAGGGAGGAGCAAAGTCCCCGTGCCCGGCAGAGCTTGCCTGCCCCTTCTTGGGACGGCCTTGTGGAACAGGGCGGACTGAGGCCCCTGCCCAGAACATTTCTGTCAGATCTCTCTTCTCCCCAACCACAGCAGCCGCCTCTGACACAGCCACGGGAATATTCAGAGCCGCCTGGCCTCCACCCTCCTCCTCGCCACCGCCGATGATGGTCAGGAGCCCTCCTCCCTCACCTTCCGACCCCGATGGGAGGCTGCTGCGGGGAGAGAAGGGCCCCCCCCCCCACGCAGCCCCCATCTCCTCTGGCCCAGGGCCCCCCCCCCCGCACTACGGGCAACGTTCTGGCCGAGCCGCGAACTCCCCCCTCTGGGTGCATCCTCCTCCTCCTCCTCCTCCTCCTCCTCCTCCCCTGCGCGGGGGAGCCCATGTGGTCTTGGCCAGGGGTCTTCCCATCCGGGGCTCCAGAGACTCAGCCGCTGCTTCGACTGTCCCCGCTCAGGGCTATTCTTAGCATCTGAAACTGGGGAGTGGAAAGGAGCCAGGGCTTTTGCAGTACAAAGGCCTGCCTGTGCGAGGAGGAAATGGAAAACAGCCTCCAAAAGCTTGAAGTTAAGGAGGACGGGGGAGAGGTTTGGGCAAGGGTGAGGGAGCAGAGGAGCTGGGGGGGGGGAGAGAAACAGATGAGACACACAACAAGGGGGAAAGGAGGGAGGCGGCGGCCGGAGGAGAAAAACACGTCCAGCAGAGGGACGAGGGATGTGGAGCGGCCGCCACGCCCCGCAGGGAGCCAGCATCCCAGCCAGGAGCCTCACTCCTCCGGTGCGCCTGTGAGTCACTCCCGGGCCGCCCCCTCCCCTCCCCTCCCCTCCCCTGCAAGCGGGCCGAGGACCGACCGACCGACCGACCCGCCTGGGAAGGGTGGGGATGCTGCAGGCTGAGCTGGACTCCGGCCTGGTGAAAACTCAGGGGTCCCAGGAGAGTCAAGCCACTCACGTCATGAGTGGAACGTCACGGAACTGCCGGAGAGTTAGCCCACTCCAAACTGGACCTGAATACACATTGCCCCACAGGGGTCTGGTTAAAAAAAATCCCCTCTGTTAAATGTTAGTCAGCGGGCAATTTCTGCATGAATTTAGGATTAATTCACCCATATTGCTTTCCCTCAGCCCTCAGACCTCTGCACGGTCACTTTTAGGACAGGTTTGCCCGTTCTGGCCACAACGCAGGACGTAAAAGCACATCTCCTGGTGCCGCTGGGCCTCTGCCCCGGGCCATATAAATGCCCACACCCAAGGAAACCGATTCACGTAAAAGGACGGTTTCGCTTTAGTAGACCACTTGAAGAGTGGGGGGGGGGGGACCCAGACTTGGAAATAGACAGAAAAGTCTGTAGTGTTGCTAAGAGTGTCTTTTCAATTATATCTCGCTTATAACATCTGGCCTCTTACTTAGATGCTACTGGCCTAGACACACCGATCCAGGCGGCCCTAACTTCCAGACTGGACAACTGGAATGCGCTGGACTGGACTGGACCAGACTGGACAAATGTGATCCGTGGGGCTGCCTTTGAAGGTGTCTTGGAAGCTGCAAACAGTCCAAAATGGAGCAGCAAGACTCCTGCCTGGGGCAGCCCCTCTGGGAACAGAATTCCAGCGTTGTGCTTAACTGCACACGTCACCTGCTTGCTCCCAGGCCCAATTCAAAGTGCTGGCTTTTCACCTTTAAAGCCCTCCATGGTCCTCATACTTCACAAGCCACCTCTCCCAATGCACAAGTTATAATCCCATGTGCAAGTTATGCTCTTCAGAAAAAGAAATAGATTGCCTTAAAGTGTTTCGAGTTGGAACCTTCTTCAGCAGTGTGTTTGGCACAGCAAGAAGCCAGAAGGCCCGTCAACACCAGCAGCACCCTTGCTCAGTTTAGAAAGGCACAGAAACTTGCAGTCCCCTGGGCGCGGAAATGCCTCAAGGGTACTCCCGGTTCCCTTTGTCCAGCTCCTTAGAACTATCCTCCGTGGAAAATGCATAACTGGAGCGTGGCCTTTTACAGCCATAAAACTAACCGTATACCCCCATTCCTTGGCCTACAAAAACACATCCAATTGAATCCCACAAAGAAATGTTGAAACTTTCACAACACCCACATTTGGCCCAAAGAATTGCTTCGGTCTTCTTTTTACCACTCGTTGCATAAGTTTTTTCCACCCTACTGGTACACGGCGCTGCCTGCCTGAGCCACAAGGCAGTCGGAACCCTGGCCCCCGCTGCTCATGCTTAACTGTAATGTTCTTTGGATCAAGCCCGACCGAGTGAGCGTGGGGGAGGAGGGAAATTTTATTCACCCTCTCAGACACACACACACACACACCCTGGAGTTGAGGCTCAGTTTGGCCAAGGGATCTTGGTCAGCTGTATCTCCCACGGCCCTTTCCTCAGAGCAGAGCAACCGATGACTTTAGTTTATACAGAACCCCCAAAACAACATAAGCAGGAGAGCCAGCCACAGCTGCCCCGTGCCAGTCCAGAGGGAAGGGTTCTTGTTGTTCAGTTGCACCATTGAGTCCGACTCTTTGCGACCCCACGGACCAGATCACGGCAGGCCCTCCGGAGTTTGCTCAATGTCGTGTTCATTGCCTCAATAACACCGTCCAACCATCTCATCCTTTGCCATCCCCATCTTCCTTGACCTTCAGTCTTTCCCAGCATCAGGGTCTTCTTCTCCAATAAGAGCCCCATTCTCTTTGGTGGCCAAAGTATCTGAGGTTCAGTTTCATTATCTGGCCTTCCAGGGAACAGTCAGGGTTGATTTCTTTTAGGATGGACTGATTTGATCTCCTTGCAGTCCAAGGGACTCTCAAGGGTCTTCTCCAGCACCATCATTCGAAAGCATCTATTCTTCGGCGCTCGGCCTTCCTTATAATCCAACTCTCGCAGCCATACATGACTAAGAGGGAAGGGGCAGTGGGGTGAAATCCAACCAATCAGGCATTCCCTCTTATAAGAACATCAGAAAAGCCAAATGTTGGATCAGGCCAATGGCCCCTCCAGTCCAACACTCTGTGTCACAAGAGTGGCCAGAAATACCAGGTGCCATCAGGAGGTCCACCAGTGGGGCCAGGACACTAGAAGCCCTCCCACTGTTGCCACTCCTCCCAAGCACCAAGAATAACAGAGCATCCCATGCCCCAGACCGAGAGCTCCTATCTATACCTTGTGGCTAATAGCCACTGATGGAACTCTGCTCCAGATGTTCATCCAATTCCCTCTTATAAGAACATCAGAGAAGCCAAATGTTGGATCAGGCCAATGGCCCATCCAGTCCAACACTCTGTCACACAGTGGCCAAAAATACCAGGTGCCCTCAGGAGGTCCAGCAGTGGGGCCAGGACACCAGAAGCCCTCCCACTAGAAGAACCCCCCCCCCAGGCACCAAGAATACAGAGCATCCCTTGCCCCAGACTGAAGAGTTCCTATCTATACCTTGTGGCTAATAGCCACCAATGGACTTCTGCTCCAGATGTTTATCCAGTTCCCTCTTGAAGCCGTCCAGGCTTGTAGCCGCCGCCACCTCCGGTGGCAGTGAATCCCATGTGTTAATCACTCTTTGGGTGAAGAAGGACTTCCTTTTATCTGTTCTAACCCGACTGCTCAGCAATTCCATGGAGTGCCCACAAGGAGTTCTTGTATGGTGAGTTCTTGCATTGAGTTCTTTTCAAGGCAGAAGTCTGCTGAGGGACAGCAAAGTCTCTAGCCGCTGTGTCCACAGGGGCGGCAGCTGGTTCAGGCACTAAAGATTTCTCCCTCCCAGGGCACGAGAGGTGACCGCCACCTAAACTCCTCCTGGACATCCGGGGGGGGAGGGCGGCGGCGGTTCTGGGAGCATCTCGGAAGCTGCTGCCTGGGGTGGTTCCAGGACCTCTGCCGCCACCACCTCCTCCTCTTCTGAACGCCCAGCTTCCACCCCGCCAGGAGGAGCCGGCGCTGCGGCCCACAGCACAGCCAGAGAACCAACGTGGCCCTGCTGACAAAGTGTCCCGGAGTTGGGCCCAGACACTTCTAATCCCGGTTCAGATTCTAAGAGAAGCCACTCTCTCCTCTCCTGGATCCATAGGTGGACCCTGGCCACGATTCACCTAAGGGAACGGCCCTGCTGTGAGGCAGCCAACCTCTCTGAAGCCCAGGGCTCGTAGGCAAAACCGCAGGAAGGGCCTCGGCCTCTCTACGCCTGGTTCTCTGCCCCTCCGGGATAAGCGGCCGGCCCCTGTGCGAGACGGGCAGGAGGACTAGAGGGGGACGGCTGGTGGGATCCAGCAGGGCCCCTCCAAAGGACTCAGAGGCCAACTGCCCTCTGCACAAGGTGACACCACCCTGCCTCTCCACTGAGATGGCAAAGGGGTCGTCAGGGGGAGAAAGCCTGCCCCCCCCGCTGCCACCACCACCACCACCATGGAACACCACGTGGCCCCTGTTGTTTCAAAAGCAGGACTCTCGGGGGGGGGCTTCAGTCAGGGGAGGCTACAGCCAGCTCCCCCACCCCTCCCCGTTCTCTCAACCCAGGGAGCAGCTTGGGGGGGGGGAGAAATCGCCCACCTCTGCACTCACCCACCTCTGAGAGCCAGTTAGGTGTCATGGTTAAGTGCGCGGACTCTAATGTGGGAGAACCGGGTTTGATTCCCCACTCCTCCTCCACTTGCACCTGGCTGGATGGCCTTGGGCAAGCCGTAGTTCTGACAAGAGCTGTCCTTGAAAAAGAGCAGTTTCTGTCAAGAGCTCTCTCAGCCCCACCTGCCTCCCAGGGTGCCTGTTGTGGGGAGGGGAAGGGAAAGGAGTTTGTAAGCCACTCTGAGACTCCTCTGGGTAGTGAAGGGCCATGGGATATAAATCCAATCTCTTCTTTTACCTCGCAGGGTGTCTGTTGTGGGGAGGGGAAGGGGAAAGGAGTTTGTCAGCCACTCTGAGACACCTTCAGGTAGTGAAGGGCCATGGGGCATAAACCCAATCTCCTCTTCTTCTTCTTCTTCTTCACCATGTCCCAGCATGGGAGAGACACAGCCTTGGAGCCCACCAGGCTGAGGGAGGGAGAGACGGAGGTGGCTCACAACAAGACAAACAGGAACCTGAGACCGCCCGAGGACGGCTCTCTCCCCTGCCCATGGCTTCCGTCTTACCCAAGTTCTCTGGCCAGGGGCGGGCGGGCGGGCACGGGACTCCTTCCGAGCCACAGCAGACTCCCTGCGCATTCAAAACCTCTGGTTCGCACT